>NC_053028.1:462829972-462925217 GCF_003073215.2 Triticum urartu
TCTTTTTACCTTGTCCAAGACGTACATAGCTGGTGCCATATCCCGTGGTTTACCTTCATCTTGCACCTGCAAATCCTGTCTGATACCCAGGTGTGTCAAATCAATCCTAGATTTTAAGGTATCTTTCGTCTTGCCTTCAATATTAAGAAGTGTGCCGATAATGCTGTCACATATATTTTTCTCGATGTGCATCACATCAAGATTATGCCGCAGATCCAAATCTTTCCGATACTCCAAGTCCCACAAAGTGGACCTGCGGGTAAACAATAATCTCTCTTCTGCGCTGCCATGCTTCCTTTTCCCGCTACCATTATCAGGATGGTTTCCTGGTGTAATATGCCTGAACTTCTCTAATTCCACTTGCAACTCATCGGCGGTGAGCCTCTTTGGCGCATCACGGTTTTCATGCTTTGCATTGAACACATGTCTTCGGTATTTTCTAGGAAGCGGCTTGTCCTTGTCAAGGAAACGGCGGTGTCCAATGTAACAGATCTTGCTAAGTATTGCGTATGATAGCAGATTCCTGTCACAGCGAACACATGCATTGTAACCATGTGTCGTTCGCCCTGACATAGTGCCCAAAGCCGGATAATCATGGATGCACCAAATTATAACAGCACGTAGAAAGAAATCAGCTGGTGGGCTGCTATATAGGTCTCGAGTGAGAACACCCTTCCATAGCTGTTGAAGTTCCTCCACAAGAGGCTCCATGAACAAATCAAAATCCTTTCCAGGACTTTTTGGACCTAGGGTGAGCAAGGCCATCATGTAGTTTGATTCTTTGGTGCAGACATTTGGAGGCATGTTGTAAGGGATAACAAGCACTGGCCACATGCTATATGTGGCGCTCTGGTGGCCAAATGGGTTAAATCCATCTGAAGCTAAGCCAAGTCTAATGTTTCTCGGGTCAGCAGCAACCTCTTTGTGTTTATAATTGAAGCTTTTCCACTCACTACCATGAGATGGATGGCTCATTACATTCTGATCTCTGTACTCCTGGTTCCTAGAATGCCACAGTACATCCTCTCTTGTTTCAGCATCATGTAACAACCTCTGCAATCTAGGTGTAATTGGAAAATGTCTCAGAACATTATGAGGAATCCTCTTCACAGCATCGCCATCTTTCCATCTTGATGATTTGCATTTCGGGCATTCACTTAAGTTGACATAATCCTTCCAGAACAGAACACAATTATTCTTACAAACATGGATCATATCATATCCAATTCCAACTGCACGAAGGAAATTCTTCATTTTACTGTAGGTGTGTGGCAGCTCAGACGCATCTGGGAAAGATTCGCGAAAAGCAGCCAACATCGCATCGAATGATTTGTTGGTCATCCGCTCAGATGTCTTCACCTGAAGAAAGGTGACCATAGCTAAGAATACTGACAGCTTATTTCCTGGGGTGACAGCAACGTTGCATTATTCCAACATGCGGGCCCGCCGTTTTTCTTCTGCAGGTGAAAGTTCACGGAATGCACGAGCATTTTGTAGCATTGTTTCAATGTTGGTCAAACTCACTGGCTCCGCCACCACCACCTCCTCCTCCTCTTCCACCTGAGCATCAAGCATATCAAGATGGTGATCTGCTGCTTCCACGTAGTCAATAACATTGACGTTCACAGCTTCACCATGATGAACCCACCTAGTATATGTGACCGACATCCCATACAAGTGTAGATGATTTTGCACAGTTGACTAGGGTCTTGTAACTGAATTCATACAACTGCTACACGGGCAGAGCACATCTGATTTCGGACCACCGTACTCAGCTCTGATAAAGTTCATGAAGTTTTCAACCCCCTCGACATATGCAGCGGAGAATCTTCGAGCAGAAGTTATCCAAGTCCTATCCATAGACATACAAATTAGTTCTTCTACTAGATATTAAAGGAAAAACATATATGCTTTTTTATGAAGTCCAGAAAAAAAAAATACCTAGGTCGATGTCTAAAGCTATGGCAAGATATTTGGACAAGCAGATCTAAGTAACAAAATATATGTAAAGCTAATTCAGCAAGCAGATTTGAGTGCCAAATTATGGCAGGCTATTTCAGCAGTCAATGAGGCTGAGCACACAGCCATCGAACTATCGAAGGCCATCGCAGCAACAAAGATCGAGTATAAAACGGTGTAGAGCTATTTCACCTAACAGATTGGCTACTAGACCATGGCAATCTACGTCACAATAAATATATGGCAGGATATTTTAGCAACTAATCGGCCTTGGCATGCCATCTCAGCTAAGCAGATTGAGTGCAGAAAAGGGCAAGGAAGCTTCTTAAGCAAAGCATATTGACAGTAAACTACTTCGGCAAACAATGAGATTAACAGCGTCTATCAACTAACATTCAGCGCTACACCGACATGAACGGGGCCTCAGTCTAGAATGTGCGTACCGTGGGAGAAGCTGACCGCCGTGAATCTCCACACGAACGTCACCAGCGGTGGCGGCGCTGACCGCCGTGCGTCTCCACAAGAACGTAGCCAGAGGTGGCGGCACAGCTAGAGGACGGCAGTCTTGAAAGTGCGTTATATCGACTAGAGGGGGGGTGAATAGGCAATTTTTATGAAAGTCTTCAAAATTTGGGAGTTATGAAGACAAACAGTGAAGATTATGCCTATTACTATGCAGCGGAAGTTAGATTACACTAGGCCAGCCATGGTCGTGTATTCAATAGAGTGAAAGCACAGTGACAAACAGCTTCAGTGTAATAAGGATCAAGTAGGAAGAAGTTATGAAGCTGAACAGATCATGCATTCACGTTGTGAAGACAAATGATAAAGCAAGCACGCAATGACTTCACAATGAGTAACAGCAAGAGAAGGAAGTGAAGATGAAACCAGTGACTCGTTGAAGACAATGATATGTTGGACCAGTTCCAATTGCTGTGACAACTGTACGTCTGGTTGGAGCGGCTAGGTATTTAAACCTTAGGACACACAGTCCCGGACACCCAGTCCTGAACACACAGTTCAGGACACCAAGTCCTCACCGTAATCTCCTTGAGCTAAGGTCACTTAGTCCTCGCCCAATCACTCTGGTAAGTCTTCAAGGTAGACTCCCAAACCTTCACAGACTTCGTTCACTGGCAATCCACAATGTCTCTTGGATGCTCTGAACGCGACGCCTAACCGTATGGAGGATTCACAGTCCTCAAGTGTAATAAGTCTTCAGATCACACAGACAAGAAGACTTAAGTGATGCCCAATTTACTCTGGCTCTGGGTGGTTAGGGCTTTTCTCCTCACTAGGAATTTTCTCTCAAAGGCTTCGAGGTGGGTTGCTCTCAAATGACAAAAGCCGTGCACTGAAATCTGAGCAGCCAACTGTTTATGGTTGTGGGGGTGGGCTATTTATAGCCACTTGGCAACCCGACCTGATTTGTCCGAAATGACCCTGGGTCACTAAGGAACTGACACGTGTTTCAACGGTCAGATTTCGAACTCTCATGGCAGCTTTACTTGGGCTACAAAAAAGCTGACTGTCCGGCTCTGGACAAGATTCGCTCTCATTGTCTTCAACTCGAAGACATAGGTTTTTGATTTAGGCATCACTTCAGTCATTCTGACTGGTTCTCCTGGACCCCACTTAACAGTACGGTGGTTCCTATGACTCAACACAAAATAAAAAGAACTACGAAAGATCTAAGTCTTAGTTCCATAGGCTTCATAACGTGTCTTCTGTTGTCATAGTCTTCAATGTGAATATCTTCATATACCACCTTTGACTTCAATGTCTTCATTCATTTTTAGGGGTCATCTCTGGTAGTAAACCGAATCAATGAGGGACTTCTACCTGTGTTTTCCTGCAATTCTCACAAACACATTAGTCCCTCAACTAGGTTTGTCGTCAATACTCCAAAACCAACTAGGGGTGGCACTGGATGCACTTACAATCTCCCCCTTTTTGGTGATTGATGACAAACTAGTTGAAGTTTTCAACGGGGAATATAAAGTGTGAAGTCTGTAAAGGAATTGTCATCATAAGTTGCAAGTGCTCCCCCTGAAGATGTGCATATAAGTTAATTTGCTTTTGGAATGCAAATGCACATGGCAGGTTGTACTTGTGGAGATCAGCTTCAGCTTATGATGACAATCTACTATGCATGTGAAAGTATATGAAGATAATAACATGCATAATGGAAAATGGACGTCTGCAGAATGAGATGAGTGCGGAATTTATCGTCGCACATGCGGAATTTATCTTCGCAAAAGGAGTGGTAAAACAAGTAGCAGATGACCATCGAGTTTTAGTGTTTACAACTCAAAAGAACCAAATGAAGCAAAACAAGAGTTGCAAACACGAAGCAAGTATAACAAAACAAGGCACCCGCCCATATTGACCCGCTTGAAGACTATAAACATCATATGCTTCTCCCCCTTTTGTCAGGAATGACCAAAAAGGTTTGAAGACATAGAGTTTTCTACGCGTTCCCAGGCGCAGCAGGGTCGGTGGAGTTGTTTGGTGGTGCTGAGCTTTGAGGTGCTGAAGCGGGTGGTGGTGAAGTAGCATCATCATCTTCATCAATGATCCTCGCAGTGACGGTGGCAGCAGATGAGGAATACTCAGAGTCTTCAAGTGACGGTGTGTTGCGCATCACAGCCCTCCTAGGAGGTGTGGTGTCAAATTTGAAGCGCTCTGTGAAGCCATCCTCTTCAAGTTCAGCTTCAGTGCAGATCATTGAGAGCCCTTTCCACGTACGACGGCATGTCTCATGCGTAACGAAGGCATTCTTGGTGGCCAGGATTCGAAGACGATTGACATCCACCAAGTGGCTCTTCATCTGACGTTTCAGCCAGTAGTGATGCCTATCTTGCTTTGGTGAAGGGCCACAAGAAGCTCTCGGTCAGTGAGGACACGAGCACGCTTCTTGGGTCTTGGAGCGTTTGTGCTATCTGTGGCTTCAGTTGATGCTGGTGCACGTGTAGTGCCAGCCATAGGATAGACCCTGTACATGGCTTCAACACCTTCAACATTCTGCGTGAAGCTCTGGTGTTCGGCATTCTGAAGACTTATTGGTTGCTTGGCAGACTCAGGGTATATTGCTTCAGCAGAGATATCCACATCTGGCAGGAAGATGCGATGGTTTCGGGCTGAGGGCTGATACAAAATTGTAGAGTGCAGTTTGATCAGCCTCATCACCCAAGGGGCATAGATTTTTAGACTAAATAAGTCCGAGCCTGACGCAGCAAGTTGTCGTATGAAAAGATCCTGTGCATTGAAGCATTTGCCATGCATGATATAGAATATGAGAGTCTTCATTGCACCCTCAATCTTGGCATGTGGAGAGTGTCCCTTAATGGGCCAGAGAGTCCGCTGGATAATATGATATATGGTCCTGGGCAGGTACTCTAGGTCTTCAACAAAGAACTCAGTTGGATAGGGTGCATCTTGAGGCAATGGCTTCATCATTGAGAGCATCTGACTCATATTGGGTTCAGGTCTCTGAAATATGCTCTCAATAGCTTCAGAATGAAGTTGACACCCTTCCTCGAAGAATTCGCCTGGAGTGGGCAGGCCAGTGAGCTCAATGATATTGAATGCATTGTCTTCATGATAGACATTTCCGGTCATCCACTCCAGGATCCAAGTCTTAGGATCTCTGTTGTAGCCTTTGATGTGGAGAGTGGCATAAAACTGAAGCAGAAGCTCTTCGTTCCAGTGCTCTTCATCAGTCACGAACGGCAGCAGACCCACTTGCCTGAAGCAGTCCAAAGCTTCCTCAAGACATGGCAGACCAGCAATAGCTTCAACCTCAAGGCGCTTGTGTGGGAAGATGCGACCTTGGTTGTATAAGATGCAAGAATAATAGCTGCGCTGTGAATAGCTCCAGAACCTGTCTGATACAATCCTTTCCCTTGAATAGGGGTTCTTGGAGCTATCGAAAAATGTGTTGTCTGCCTTGAAGCTGTTTACATCAAAGGAGCCAGGTGCTGATGCAGGACCTGGGAACCTTGGAAGCCTTGGGACTGGCTTCTGGACATGAGGCCTGTGCTCTATGTGATAGTCAAATTGTGGACCTGCAGCAGACTCAGGAACTGAAGTGTCTGGCTCAATGGCTTCGCTGTCCGCTGAAGCATTTGGTTGGGCGGGCTCCACATTGGCTTCAGTGTTAGTAGTTTGAGGGACATCTTCAGGCACGTTCTCTTGGGGAACTGCATCTTGATGGAGCGAGGGAGTGAGTTCTGGAGGTGCTTCTTCATTGTCTTCGGCTGATGCAGCCGGAATTTCTGCAGACTGGACTTGAGGTCGTGGACCTTTGCGAAGCCTATGGAACGCAGACGATGCTTGTGGTGTCGGAGTGGGCTGGGCCTGAATGTCTTCTTCCTCCTGAGGGCGATCCGCCCATGACTCATCTTGTGCCATTGGCGTCAGAGGACGACCAATGCTGATGGGTTCGCTTGTTTCAAGCTGAGGAAGGGCTGCATCACCTTGCACATTGTCCTGATGACCAATGTCTTCAGCAGCTAGTGGGTCGGCTGCTGGAATATCTTCAGCGTCAGGTGCCTCTGTGGGAGCAGGCTCATGAACTGTTAGTCTTCTTTCTGCATTGGGGTGAATGATAGAAAGGGGTTCAACCATCAAGGGCTCTGTGGGAGCAGCCCTAGATTTCTTAGTCTTGCGCTTCTTTTTACTGGGGGCAGAAGGAGAGGCTTCAGAGCTCTTCCTTTTTCTGGCTTCAGCTTCTGCAGCTCTTGTCTTCTTTAGCTCTGAAGCTGTTGACCGGCTCTTTGGCTTCGAGCCAGTTGTGGCGGTTGGGAAGACAATGGAAGTGGCTGCTTGTCTTGATGCCTCTGGTTCACTCACAGCAGGCTGCTTCTTCTTCTTTGCGGCCATCTTGGGGTCGATGCCTGGACGCCCAAGTGCCTTTTGCTTTTCAGCCTCGTTGTAGGCTTGAACACATTTGTCAGCCAATGACTTCATCCTTTCACGCGAGCCTTGAGCTTCAGCACGCTTCTTCAGAAAGTTTTCTTTAAGATCATGCAGCATGATTTTGAAGCTTCTGACTTCCTGCACGCTGAGACTGGCCATGTGCTTCTTGAACTGAGCTTTTTCGTGATCAATTTTCTGCTTCAGCTCAACAATGCGCTGAGCAATGGCCAGTTCTGAAGCAATTGCGCCTTGGAAGGCGACGCTGAGTCCAACAGGCAGCTGCAGATCATTGAAGCTTATATCTGGTGTGTCAAACCATTCATCGATGAAGCTGTGGATGATGGCGACATCAAAGAGAGGCAGATTGTTGAAGATTTCTGCTTCCTCCTTGCTTTTGATGAGCTGTTCTAGTGCGTCATCGCCCAAATCTTCATCGCTTGATAGATCAATGGCTTCACTGCGCAGAATGGCAGCAGCAGTGAGCTCTTTGCCTGTGTGTTGCTGGGGCTCCTTATCCTTCAGGGGCTTGGAGATGCGGGATACATCTTCAGACTGCACACTGACTTCAGGAGGTGCAGTTTTCAATGGCTTCGCCCTTGAGATTTTTGAGGCAGGGGCCGGCTTCGAAGCTTTTGGTTTCGTTGTCTGCTTTGGCTTCGGCACAGCAGGAGCTTCATCAGACTCAAAATCAGCTGGAGGGTCATTCACAGCAGTCCCTTGGACTAAGATGTGGGTGATCAGGCCCTCAAGATTGGCAAACGGACCGATGATATTGGGTTCCGCGTCACGTGTGCCATCTGCCCTTGGTGAGGAGGGACCAGGATTGAAGTCAAGCCCAAATTTCTTCTTGTTTAGCTTCGCAGACTGTTGAGCAAATTGAAAGTTGCGTTTGAAGAGATTGTCGTCACGACACCAGAGAAGTGACGACGGATGTGCATCATCAGGCTGTGGTCCTCGAACCATGCATGGGTAGAAGCCTTGAGCAATGGCTTCATCTCTGGTTCTGGGTACAAGGTTTTTGTATAAGATATCCCCCCATGGACTCTTGATTGCATTCTTTTCAGCATACTCCTGGGTGACGAAGCGGTATTTGAACCACTGTTCTGCCCAATAGCGTCGAATCCATTGGATTCGGGTTTTGCGCTGCCCATAGCTCTCTTCTGGATCTGTTTTGTACATTTCTGCCAAGTCTTCAGGCAGATCCTTGGAAGTTCCCTCACGTCTCTATCTGCCCCCCTTTCTTGCTGCTGCAACTGAAGCCATAAACTTTAACTTGAAAGTCTTCAAAACTTTCAAAGGCTTCAAAGGCTTTCTTTTTCTGGATAAATAGGAACTGGCTTCAGGAGAGTTTATGTGATGCTGTAGGAATTCTGCAAATGAATGCAGACTATGAGCATCGAAGGATTCTCCCACGGACATGTACCTGTGACAGCATTAAGGTGCGAGGGAAGGGGAAGAGGTCATATGCATTCTCAGAAGGTTTTGAAGATTAATCAGTTTAGAAGACATTAACCTCATTGTGCAAAGACATTCACTTATAGATAAGAAGTTGGTTCCAGATTTGTACGAACCCATAGATCAGTACAAGTGATGAATCTAACTACTTTATGAAGCACAAGTGAATATACTAGGCATGTTATGAGATGCAGCGAGAGATCTAACTGGTGTGAAGAGAAACTTCTTATGGTTGAAAGTGATAGAACCAAGAGATCAAAAGAGGCTGTAAAAAGAAGTTTTATTTACCACACTGGAACTGCTAGACGGAAGGAAGTTGATGCCGAGCAGTTCAGTCCTCCGTGCCCTAACTTGGCGACGAAAAACACTTACGGCGACGGCGGAGAGGACGATGTCCGTGGTCGGCGTGAGGACGGCGTTGGAGAGGTTGCGACAGCGAAGCGCTTCGTCTCCGGCGTCGTCGAGTGCTAGCGGTGGCGCTAGGGTTCGTGCGAGGATGGAAGAAGGAGATAATGACTGCGGTAAGTGTGAATTTATAGACTCAGAGGCGGCACTGTGCTATTACGCAGGTGCCCCTGGCGGTTCGCATTTGAGGCACGCGTGGCCAGTTAGCGGAAGTTTGGGGTTTGTTCCACGTCCCACGCATGCCTAAATTGTCGGGCGGTCGTTCCTGCTTCTCCGGATCTTATGTGGAGGAATGAGCATTAAAAACGGACTTTTATGGTTGTCTCTATGTCTTTAGCTGACAAGGACACAGTGAAGACATTCGACAGTTTCAACAGAATGCATATGACTTGGAGAGATAGAGTTTGAGATAGAAAGCATAGAGAGGTTAGGGTCCGATCACATTCACTTAGTTCAAAAGATTCAACCAAGAAGACATAGCTATAATTGAATGCTGTAGAGGACAGAACACTTAGAGCATATATATATATATAATCATCGTAGTGAAGATGATCATGAAGACATGTTAAGTTCGAAGCCAAACCAATGTGAAGATATTGCAAGGTAACGCCATGAGTTAAACACTTCAAAATGGAACGTTTGGTGGTGGCGTTACCCACCGTATAGGAAGTATTAGACCCAGACACGGCGCACAATTATTGTGGCGCTCCGAAGTCAAATTCCACATTACTATATTCACACTTAGAATGTATGTCTTCATTGATTGAAGATATACTTTACTTCGTGTGTTGCACATCTAAGTCATCAATATGCATAAGTGTTAGGATGTGTGCCTGATCACAGGACATTTGAGGATTCCAAGATATTTAGCTCACACCGTAACTTGCAAAACCTCTTCTCATCCAAGGGCTTGGTGAAGATATCTGCCAATTGCTCTTCAGTGTTGACGTGTATGATATCAATGTCTTCCTTCACAACATGATCTCTGAGAAAGTGATGGCGAATTTCAATGTGCTTTGTCTTCGAGTGCTGAACTAGGTTGTTGGCAATCTTGATGGCGCTTTCGTTGTCGCAGTAAAGTGGCACTTGCTTCAGATGAATGCCATAATCCTTGAGTGTTTGCTTCATCCACATAAGCTGAGCGCAGCAAGATCCAGCAGCAATGTATTCAGATTCAGTAGTGGAGAGAGATACACAGTTCTGCTTCTTTGAAGACCAACATACAAGTGATCGTCCCAGAAAGTGACATGTGCCTGATGTAGACTTGCGATCAACTTTGTCACCAGCATAATCAGCATCCGAAAATCCAACCAAATCAAACTCTGAGCCCTTTGGATACCATAATCCTAGAGTTGAGGTGTGAGCCAAATATCGAAGAATTCGCTTCACAGCTAAGTGATGCGACTCCTTTGGTGCCGCTTGAAATCGAGCACACATGCAAACACTAAGCATGATATCTGGCCTAGATGCACATAAATAAAGCAAAGACCCAATCATGGAGCGGTATACCTTTTGATCGAACTCTTTACCATTGTCGTCAGGACCTAGATGATGTTTGGCTGGCATTGGTGTTGTGAAGCCTTTGCAGTCTTGCATACCGAACTTCTTCAGGCAATCTTTGAGATACTTCTCTTGAGATATGAAGATGCCATTGCGCTGTTGTCGTATTTGAAGACCAAGAAAGAACTTCAGCTCCCCCATCATGGACATCTGATATTGCTCTTGCATCATATATCCAAACTCATCACTGTACTTCCGATTGGTGCAGCCGAAGATAATGTCATCCACATATATTTGGCACACAAACAGTTCACCATCGTATGTCTTCGTGAAAAGAGTGGGATCCAGGGAACCAGGTATGAAGCCTTTGCTCTTCAGAAAGTACTTGAGTGTATCATACCAGGCCCTAGGTGCTTGTTTGAGGCCATACAGTGCCTTGTTGAGCTTGTATACCATATCAGGATGTTTTGGATTTTCAAAACCAGGTGGTTGTGCAACATACACTTCTTCTTCAATCTTGCCATTGAGAAAGGCACTTTTCACATCCATTTGATATAGAATGATGTTATGATGATTTGCATAGGCCAGCAGTATGCGTATGGCTTCAAGCCTAGCCACAAGAGCAAAAGTTTCATCGAAGTCAATGCCCTCTACTTGAGTATATCCTTGAGCAACGAGACGAGCTTTGTTTCTGACAACTTGACCATGCTCATCTTGCTTGTTGCGGTATATCCATTTGGTGCCTATTATGTTGTGCTTCCATGGATCGGGACGCTTAACCAGTTCCCATACATTATTCAGCTCAAACTGTTGAAGCTCTTCTTGCATAGCTTGAATCCATTCAGGTTCCATGAAGGCTTCTTCAACTTTCTTGGGTTTTGATATTGAGACGAATGCGAAATGCCCACAGAAGTTTGCTAGCTGAGTTGCCCTTGAACGAGTGAGTGGACCAGGTGCATTGATGCTTTCAAGTATTCTGTCAATCTGCACTTCATTTGCAACACGAGGATGTATAGGGCGAAGACTTTGCTCTTGCTGATCTGCGTTGTTGTTTGGAGGAATGTCTTCATGCTGAGCATTATATTCATGTTGATCAGGTGCTGAGATGATGAGTTCTTCTTCAGGATGAGCTTCAGAAGGCATAATCTCTCCAGTTCCCATAAGCTTGATTGATTCACTAGCTGGGACTTCATCTAGCACATTTGGCAGTTGCTCTCTTTGTGAACCATTTGTTTCATCAAACCGCACATCCACTGTTTCGACCACTTTGTAATGGAAGAGATTGAAGACTCTGTAGGAGTGTGAATCCTTTCCATATCCAAGCATAAAGCCCTCATGTGCTTTTGGTGCAAACTTTGAGGTGTGATGTGGATCCTTGATCCAGCACTTTGCGCCAAATACTCTGAAGTAACTGACATTTGGCTTCTTGCCAGTTAGGAGTTCATAAGATGTCTTGTTCAGAAGCTTGTGAAGATAAACACGATTGATTGTATGGCATGCAGTATCAATGGCTTCAGTCCAGAATTTTCTTGGAGTCTTGTATTCACCTAGCATTGTTCTGGCCATTTCAATGAGTGTTCTGTTCTTGCGTTCGACGACGCCATTCTACTGTGGCGTGTACGGAGCTGAGAATTCATGTGTGATGCCCAAGGTATCAAGATATGTATCAAGGCCGGTGTTCTTGAATTCAGTGCCATTGTCACTTCTAATGTGCTTTATCTTGGCGCCAAAATTGTTCATAGCTCGATTGGCGAAGCGTCTGAAGACATCCTGCACTTCAGTCTTGTAAAGGATTATGTGTACCCAAGTATATCTAGAGTAATCATCAACAATGACGAAGCCATAGAGGCAAGCAGTAGTAGTAAAAGTTGAGTAGTGAGTTGGACTGAAAAGATCCATGTGGAGCAGTTCGAAGGGTTGTGTAGTAGTCATGATTGTCTTCGAAGGATGTTTTGCCCTTGTCATCTTCCCTGCTTCACAGGCACCGCATAAATGATCTTTCTTGAACTTGACGCCCTCGATGCCTATGACATGCTTCTTCTTCGCAAGGGTGTGCCTCATGCCAGCATGCCCAAGCCTCCGATGCCAAAGCCAACATTCTGAAGCTTTTGCAAGAAGGCATACCGCAAGTTGTGGTCCTGCTGAGAAATCTACCACGTACAAATCACCTTTACGATACCCTTCAAACACTAGAGATTTGTCAGATTCCATTAGCACCAGGCAGCGATATTTTCCAAACATTACAATCATATTCAGATCGCAAAGCATTGAGACAGACATTAAGTTGAAGCCAAGGGATTCAACAAGCATGACTTTATCCATGTGTTGATCCTTTGAGATTGCAACTCTACCTAGACCCAATACCTTACTTTTACCAGTGTCAGCAAATGTGATGTGGCTCTTGTCGGATGGACGTAATGTTGAGTCCATAAGAAGGCTTCTTCTGCCAGTCATGTGATTTGTACACCCACTGTCAATAATCCATTCTGAAGATTTTGAAGTCGCTGGTGTCGTACCCTACAGTACAGTTAGGGGGATAGGCTTCACGAAGAGAATTGTGAAGCATAAACATTTGACGAACCAGTGGGTTATGAAAACTTAAATCCAGATTAGGACTAATAGGGAGAGTAGCATGCGATTCAGGAACGAAGTACATATTGATCCCATTCGGGCATTTTATCTTGCGCCCTACAAGATTTTTAAGGTCCCCAGCAATAGCATTAGAAGATTTTTTTTTTCTGCTGGAGACCTTTCCCTGCAAAAGAGAGTTAAGCTTTCTTAACCACCCACATCTTCAAGGGTGGCTTAGAAGCAATAAGTCTAAGTGCAGCATCTGAGAATTTTGGCTTTGAAGCCTTAGCAAACAGTCTAGCAGGTGGACAATAATACTCATAGGAATAAGCAGAATAATTTTTGGTCACATGAACACGGTTCGATGAACTGCTCTCATACTCATGTGCCTGAGTATGGTTTCCCTGCAAAACATTTGTGTTAGTGTGACTCAGGTGAGTCCTCTGTTTGTATGAAGCCATTGGACCGTATGAAGCCTTTGGTCTGAGATTTGTCTTCTTCAAGTGAGGTGTCATGAAGACATTCACAGGAAGATTTTCCAGACACCTTTTGGAAACCCAGATCTTCTTCATAGGCGGTCCATTCCTGCAGTTAGTACCAATGTACCTGGCAAACACTTCACCATTCTGATTCTTAAACAGTTTATAGTTTGCATCAAAGGATTCATCAATGATAATGGGGTTAGCACAAGTGAAGCCAGATAAGTTGGATGGATCTGCTGAAAGTTCCTTTGCAGCAACCCATGTGGTTTTGGGGTACTGCTCAGGTTTCCAGTAAGAGCTATCTGCATTGATTTTCCTCACAAATCCAACACCCTCTTTCCTAGGGTTTCGATTCAGGATCTGCTTCTTGAGGACATCACATAGTGTCTAATGTCCTTTAAGACTTTTGTACATCCCTTTTTCAAGCAATGTCTTCAACATAGCATTCTCATCAGCAATAGCAGTGGTATCCTCAGCAGAGGGGTTAGTTACCACGTCAACAGTTGAAGATATTGCAACAGCAGTAGAAGTGGAACATTCAGCAACAGAATTAGCATTATCACGCTCAATGCATTTAAGACATGGTGGTTCAAATCCTTCCTGAGCGGGACTGATCTGTTCGGAGCGAAGTGACTCGTTTTCCTTTTGAAGATCTTCATGAGCCACCCTCAATTTCTCAAGTTCTTGCTTCCTTTGAAGATAATCATAGGAAAGCTTTTCATGAGTTGTTGAGAGAGTATCATGACGATCTTCAAGTTCCTGATACTTAACGTGAAGGTTTTTTATGTCTTCAATTAAGGATTCAGATCGAGTCATTTCAGCACCCAACAGATCATCGCTTCTGTCTAACAGTTTTTGAATATGTTCCATAGTTTCTGTTGTTCAGTTGCAATTTTAGCAAGTGTTTTGTAGCTAGGTTTTGAATCACATTCAGAGTCATCGTCACTAGATGTTTCATAGCGAGTAGTGCATGTGTTTACCTTGGCACCGCGTGCCATGAAGCAGTAGGTAGGAGTGGAGTCGTTCTTGTCATTTGCGTTGGTGTCGGTGATGCAGTCATTGTCTTCAGTGTTGAAGATGGACTTGGCGACGTATGCTGTAGCCAGACTCGCAATGCCAGAATCAGACTCCTCCTCAAACTCCACCTCTGCCTCCTCAGATGCGGACTCCTCCTCTAAATCCATCTCCTTTCCAACAAACGCACGTGCCTTGCCAGATGAGCTCTTCTTGTGTGATGACGACTTTGATGAAGACTTGGAAGAAGACTTTGAGTATTTCTTCTTCTTCTTGTCGTCAGAATCATATTCGTTGCTCTTCTTCTTCCTTCTGTTCTCATTGTCCCACTGCGGACACTCAGAGATGAAGTGTCCAGTTTTCTTGCACTTGTGACATGTTTTCTTCTTGTAGTCATGAGCAGAAGCTTCATCATTCCTTGAGTTTGATCGTGAAGATTTTCTGAAGCCTTTCTTCTTGGTGAATTTTTGGAACTTCTTCACTAGCATTGCAAGTTCTCTTCCAATGTCTTCAGGATCATCAGAACTGCAGTCAGATTCTTCTTCGGATGAGGAGACAGCTTTTGCCTTCAAGGCGCGAGTTCGCCCATAGTTTGGACCGTAGATATCTCTTTTCTCAGAAAGCTGAAACTCGTGTGTGTTGAGCCTCTCAAGTATGTCAGACGGATCGAGTGTCTTGAAATCAGGACGTTCTTGAATCATCAGGGCCAGGATGTCAAACGAACTATCAAGTGATCTCAGCAGCGTTTTGACGATTTCATGTTTGGTGATTTCAGTGGCGCCGAGGGCTTGAAGCTCATTTGTGATGTCAGTGAGTCTATCAAATGTGTGCTGGACATTCTCATTGTCATTTCGCTTGAAGCGGTTGAAGAGATTGCGAAGGACACTGATTCGTTGATCTCTCTGGGTTGAGATGCCTTCATTGACCTTGGAGAGCCAGTCTCAGACCAGTTTGGATGTCTTCAAGGCACTCACACGGCCATACTGTCCTTTGGTCAGATGACCACAGATGATGTTCTTGGCAGTAGAGTCCAGTTGAACGAATTTCTTGACATCAGCAGCAGTGACACCTTCTCCAGCCTTGGGAACGCCGTTCTCGACGACATACCATAGGTCGACGTCAATGGCTTCAAGATGCATGCGCATCTTATTCTTCCAGTAGGGATATTCAGTTCCATCGAAGACGGGGCACGCAGCGGAGACTTTGATTATCCCTGCAGTCGACATAGCTAAAACTCCAGGTGGTTAAACCGAATCACACAGAACAAGGGAGCACCTTGCTCTGATACCAATTGAAAGTGCGTTATATCGACTAGAGGGGGGGTGAATAGGCGATTTTTATGAAAGTCTTCAAAACTTGGGAGTTATGAAGACAAACAGTGAAGATTATGCCTATTACTATGCAGTGGAAGTTAGATTACACTAGGCCAGCCATGGTCATGTATTCAATAGAGTGAAAGCACAGTGACAAACAACTTCAGTGTAATAAGGATCAAGTAGGAAGAAGTTATGAAGCCGAACAGATCATGCATTCACGTTGTGAAGACAAATGATAAAGCAAGCACGCAATGACTTCACAATGAGTAACAGCAAGAGAAGGAAGTGAAGATGAAACCAGTGACTCGTTAAAGACAATGATATGTTGGACCAGTTCCAGTTGCTGTGACAACTGTACGTCTGGTTGGAGCGGCTAGGTATTTAAACCTTAGGACACACAGTCCCGGACACCCAGTCCTGAACACACAGTTCAGGACACCAAGTCCTCACCGTAATCTCCTTGAGCTAAGGTCACTTAGTCCTCGCCCAATCACTCTGGTAAGTCTTCAAGGTAGACTCCCAAACCTTCACAGACTTCGTTCACTGGCAATCCACAATGTCTCTTGGATGCTCTGAACACGACGCCTAACCGTCTGGAGGATTCACAGTCCTCAAGTGTAATAAGTCTTCAGATCACACAGACAAGAAGACTTAAGGGATGCCCAATTTACTCTGGCTCTGGGTGGTTAGGGCTTTTCTCCTCACTAGGAATTTTCTCTCAAAGGCTTCAAGGTGGGTTGCTCTCAAACGACAAAAGTCGTGCACTGAAATCTGAGCAACCAACTGTTTATGGTTGTGGGGGTGGGCTATTTATAGCCACTTGTCAACCCAACCTGATTTGTCCGAAATGACCCTGGGTCACTAAGGAACTGACACGTGTTTCAATGGTCAGATTTCGAACTCTCATGGCAACTTTACTTGGGCTACAAGCAAAGCTGACTTGTCCGGCTCTGGACAAGATTTGCTCTCATTGTCTTCATCGAAGACATAGGTTTTTGATTTAGGCATCACTTCAGTCATTCTGACTGGTTCTCCTGGACCCCACTTAACAGTACGGTGGTTCCTATGACTCAACACAAAATAAAAAGAACTACGAAAGATCTAAGTCTTCGAGTTCCATAGGCTTCATAACGTGTCTTCTGTTGTCATAGTCTTCAATGTGAATATCTTCATATACCACCTTTGTCTTCAATGTCTTCATACATTTTTAGGGGTCATCTGGTAGTAAACCAATCAATGAGGGACTTCTACCTGTGTTTTCCTGCAATTCTTACAAACACATTAGTCCCTCAACTAGGTTTGTCGTCAATACTCCAAAACCAACTAGGGGTGGCACTAGATGCACTTACAAGTCTACGAGAGCGTACTGTGGGAGCGAGAGGATTGCCGAACTGCGGCGCCGACGTATCGGCGCGGCGGGGAGGGCGGCTTTGGAGGAGCGAATGGAGTGGAGGGGGACAGGGGGGAGGGGGGTTTGGGGAATATTATTGGCTAGTTGGCCGAAGGGCGGTTGAATCGGATTTGGGGGGAATTTTTGTGTGTGTGGGGGGGGGGAGGATTTTCGCGCGGTAGGCGGGGGGGGTTTGGCGCATGGTCGGTTTCTCCAAGTGCAGTCCCACGTGTCAGTGAAGAGGCAAGCCGAAGCGCGTTCTATTTGCGTGAGCCGTGTGTAGGACCGAACGTGTGTGGGGTGCAATGCGACCACGACAGGAGTGCTGTGAGTGTACCGCATTTTTTCCTTTTAAACTAGGTGCTTCACCCCCACAAAAAAAATTTGTTGCTTCGCGCGATTCATCGATACTACTACTAGTAATCCGGTAATCCCGACTAAAACGGCGTGGCCGGGTCTTTTCCCGCGCGATATGCTGGGAGGTTGGCTTAGTTGGGTTTTTTAGGACGAGTAATGCTACACCGACGTAATCCCAGTTACGTAATTAACGTAATGTGAAACGTGTGAGCTGTTGATTGTAGATTGGGGGGAGGGAGGGGCCCACCACCATGAAAATCAGGGGAGGAGAGAGAGAGAGGCAATTTACGTTAACCCTTTCGTAGGTTCCCGTAGATGTAGAAAGATGTGTCCGATCCTGCAATATAGGCCGTCCGATCTATATCTAACGGATAGGAAGGAAACTATGACAATTTACCCGCACTCCTCTCCACATTTGCAGATAAGGCTTTCCCTCATTCATCCTTTTCTCCCACAAGATCTTGATCTTCCGTGCAACGCACGGGCATATTGCTAGTACTCCTACAATATGTATATTATTGTGAAAGTTCATATAAACCGGCCGAGATTAATGCAAACACGGCAGATTTTCATTACATTTCGAAATTTTATAGGACAAAAAAATAAAAGAAACCCGACCCTAAACCTATTCTACGGCGGCGATCGACGTCTTCCATCTGTGATCTCCATGTACGGGGGCGGGGTTCAAGACCCGTGAAGTGAAGGTGCGGTCTCTGGCGAGGAAAAGTAGAACACGGGAGACGGACCGGCCAGTTGGCACACCATGCCCTGCTGCCTCCCATGCCCTACTCATCCCCGGAGGAGTCCCCGACCTCGGCGGTGCCGGACGTTGGACGGCGGCAAGTAGGACGCGTGGTTGACGGTGCTCCCGTCGTCGGCCGCCAGCGTGGCCACCGCTTGTGCGGCGACTTCAGCGAGGGTGGCGACCTCGAGCTCTATCCTCGAAGACAAGCTCTCCCGCAGAGCGTTCGCGCTTGCGGTCATGGCGGATGTGGTTCTAGGTAGGAGGACGATGCGCTATGGTGTGGAGGTTAGCTGGGCGTTGCCGCTTTAAGTAGCGCATTCCGATGAGGCCAAGCGTCCGGGTGCGTCATTAAGTCGCCGGAGTTGTTCCTCGGGCACCGAGCCTCTTAATGACGACATACGAACGGACGACATGAATGCGGGCAGCTGGCGCCGGCTGGGAACGCACCGCGTGACGGCGCGAGGGACGAGGGTTTTGGTGTGCCAGGGTAGTCAGCTGCGGTCGTGGCAACGTTGGAGATGCCCTTTGCTCACATGCGATCCCCGCATGTCATTGAAAAAGCAAGACGACCCGGCATGGTCTCGGGTCCAGAGGATGCAGTTGGCCGCGCTACACCACTCCGCAGACGCGTCGCGGCGCCCCGTGCATCCTCGACGAGCCGGGTGTTGGGGTGTGTTTGGATTGTGGCCAAAGTGCACCTTGCCAAAATTTTGGTCATGACCAAAAGATTGGTCTTTGTTTGGATGGTTGCCATTTCTTTGGCATGCCAATGAACTCTAGCCAACTCAAGTTCATTTTTCTTGCCAATGTCGGCCAAATCATGGGCAACCAATACCTCAACCAAAAATTTGGCTACCCAATGCTTTGATGGGGCAACCTTGGGCACAAACCAAACATACCGTTGGTCGTGCCATAGCACTAGCGCCACCCTCAGCAAACTGAAACCGATCGTGTCTAGCGACGATATGAGCGTGTCGCTCACTGCGGTCGCCGTGTCCAGAGGCGGTGCTGGAGCTGCGCCCCGTTGTTGGCCCCAACGACCCACATGAACGGTTGTCGGTGGCGAGGAGGTCGTGGGCCAGCTCCTCCATTGGACTAGTCTGCGCTACATCGTCCTGACGGGTGTGCCCCACATGTTTGTTTCCCTATTTTCCCGGCCATATTCGAGCGTCAGTGCTCCGCGTTGCGCATTAGGCCTTTCACTATGTAGGCCAAGCGAGACAACTTATTGTTTATTTGAGCCGTTCAAGTATAATCATGTGGTGTTTGCTTATTTCTCATTCCTCTCCAACCCTCTTCTCCATCGATCATGTTGCCCTCCAGTCGAGTCCATCCTCCCGCATGCCTCATTTGAACATTCCGCCGAGTATCATTCGCATGTACCCACCCTAGTCCTCTTTCAATAGATCTCCGGACCCCGAGATGAAATCGAGAGGGAACGAGTGGGGGCACATGATACCTAAGGCGGATTCAAAATTTTGATCCGGCGATCATAGCATCCGCAAATCATATATAAAGGGTATTCAATGTTCGTTTTGTTTTTGAACGTACAATATACTCCCTCCTATCCTTTCTACTCCCTCCTTCCATCTATATTGGGCCTAATGCATTTTTCAAGACCACCTTTGACTATTGACAAGATTAATAGTACATGACATGTATAATGCGAAAATTATATCATTGGAAGCTCCTTTCACATACGAATTTGATGGTATGCTTTATTTAAGTTGCATGTCATATATTATTGCTCTACCTTTTGGTCAAAGTTAGCCTCGAAAACGCATTAGGCCCTATACAGATGGAAGGAGGGAGTAGTTTACATATAAGTTTTATGTGTAGTCAAAGTATATCTACTTTGATAAAAAAAGGTTTCAACATTCAACAACGCCCAATCAATATTGTTAGATTCATACGTACTCCTAGATTTGTACTCGAGATGGTTTCCAATTTGACTATTGACAAGATTAATAGTACATGAGATGTATATTGTGAAAATTATATCATTGGAAACTCCTTTCACACATGAATTTGACCGTATGCTTTGTGTAAGCTGCATGCCATATATTATTACTCTAACATTTGGTCAAAGTTAGCCTCGAAAAACGCATTAGACCCTGTATGCTTTGTGTAAGTTGCATGTCATATATTATTACTCTAACATTTGTGTAAGTTGCATGTCATATATTATTACTCTAACATTTGGTCAAAGTAGTATAGTGGAAGTGGATCCTCTGACGTAGGTATCCGTGCCTTACCCTCCCTTTCGGTCACTTACTGGTGGACCCCATGCTTGCTAGGCCCCGCATGTCAGTTACTCAATGGGTTCGGCCACGTCAGGGGATCCTCATCCGTAGTAATACTCCCTCTATTTTTATTTACTCCACATAAAACGGAGGCAGTGGTGGTATAATAAATGACGCGGGCGGGGGAGGGCGAGGGACGTCGGTTTGCTCTCAACTGCGGTCCCACAAGCGAGCAAAAACGCAAGACGAAGCGCGTTCCATTCGGTGGGCAACGTGGAGGGTCCAGCGTGCCGGGCTGCAATGCGAACGCGACAAGAGCGATGTACAGTCAAAACCGATTGACCGATCATCACCGGAACCACTATTCACACCAGAACCTTCGCTGCTCGGCCTACGCCAGCCACTGCCCTAAAACCACACCAAATCTCTAGCCCATTCCCCCACCTTTCGATCCCCTAGCCCGCATCAAGCGTCCCCTAGTTCGCCGGAAAGCCATGGTGCGCCGCAAGATCACTTACTACAAGATGCTGATGCCGGAGCGCCGCGCAGAAATCGTGGTGGCGGTCAGTTTCACAGACCTCCGTTCCCAAGCTCGCTTTGCGGCGGGCCAATCCCCGAGTTCTCTGGAGCCAAGCTACGAGGAGGAGGAAGCCGATACAATGTTCATGGCGGAGGTCGCGGCGCAGAAGGCCCCTGATGGGTATGAGACGACGGACGTCGACTTCGTGCCGGCGTCCGAGTCCCGCATGGTGCAGGCGGACCAGCGGTTCAACATGGCGATACTAAAGGAGGAGGGAGGCAGAGGCTCAACTCTACGCGGAGTGCGCGCATGTCGCTGCCATCGAGGCTATCCTGCAGGCGGAACCGGATATCGTGGATGTGAACCGGGCGGCGGAGGCTCAACTTGAGGCGGAGCGCGCGGATGCCGCTGCCATCAAGGCCCTCCTGCAGGCGGAACTGGACGTCCTGGACTCGAACCGGG
This sequence comes from Triticum urartu, assembly GCF_003073215.2. NCBI lineage: Eukaryota > Viridiplantae > Streptophyta > Magnoliopsida > Poales > Poaceae > Triticum > Triticum urartu. Next base: position 462,851,312 of record NC_053028.1, read on the forward strand.
TGGCAGAGGCTTGACTCGACACAGAGCGCGCGGATGCCGCTCTTATCGACGCCCTCCTGCAGGCGGAACCAGACGTCCTGGACTTGAACCGGGCGGCGGAGGCTCGACTCGACGCAGAGCGTGCGGATGCCGCTGCCATCGAGGCCCTCCTGCAGGCGGAACCGGACGTCCTCGACTTGAACCGGGCTGTGCTCTCATCCGTGCAGAGCGCCCGCACGCTCCGCTTGAACGAGTAGCTGGAGGCCGAGGACAACCACGGTGCGGAGACACACGTCGGCAGTGACGGCTGGTTCGCGCCGGCAGCCAAAGACGACGAGGCCGGCTCTTTCCGCGAGCAGTGATAGTTTTTCTTTATGTTGTTGTTTTCATGGATCTTTTTCTGTGTAAAAACATATATTTGTTATGCAAGTCGCCTGACTTGGGTCAGTCTACCATTTCAGGCGGTTGGATGAATATCCTACGTCTCCTAACCCTTCTTTCCTTCTTCCTCACCTCTTCTTCTTCCCCAACAGACCACCGCACGGGCCGTACGGATACTCCCCGACATGCGGTTGGATAAACATACTCTATGAACGAAAATTATGTGTCAGCGATAGGATGGCTGAGTTTGGTGTGTTCACATGCTACAGCACGTGTCAGTGAGGGTGCGTTCCCTTGGTTGGGTTTGCGGCGTGCAGGAGCGACCGTGTGAGGGTGCGGTGCGACCGCGGCATGCAGGAGCGACCATGTGAGGGTGCGGTGCAACCGCGATAGCCATGCGCAAGTGTACCTCCTTCTCATTTTGAAAACTTTAGGCAAGCTTGGCAAAAATGTGTGGCGAAGTTTGGCAATGCAAGACCTAGACCCAAACAGGATAAGTACGTACGTACTAGGAGTACTAGTGTTAAAAAAGAAAGGCTGGGTTTTCCTTCGCGGGATTTAATCGATACAAATCCTCGTTTCACGTGCCAATTAATGCGTATTTTCTTCTCCAAAGACCAAAGAGCTAACCATCTCACTCCTCATCGCTTGATTAATGCAGCGCCATGCAAACCAACCTTCTCACTTCCGCATGCATGCATGCAGGGGATATTAATGTCCTTGGTTGCTAACCCCACCAATTTTGCCTCGATTAGTGTTAGTGGCCCTTTCCAAATTGTAATTTTGATATACTGGCCTTGTGTACAAAAAAATGGAGGTAGTAACTATATTTGAATTCCTTCCCCATTGCGGTGACGTCGACGATATTTTTTTGGTGGTGGTTTGGCGAAGTGCGTTCGACGGAGAACACCATTTGCATCCAGGAAGTCCTTTACTAGTACTACTAGGAGTAACTAATGCGGTGAGATGGCTTCTCGAAGAAGACGATGGAGAAGCAGAGTCAGCGAAGAGTGAAATGATGGTTGCTTCGTCCGTGCTTTTGTGATTTGACGCCTCACTGCTTTGTGATTTGTGATAGAAGGGACAGGGGAGTAGACTCTGTGCTCTATACTGTAGTACTACATGCGTCCAAGCATGCGTCCAAGCTTTGGTTCCATCTTTTTTCGCTTTGGCAACACCGTCCACAATGGTTCCCACGATGCCAAAAGCTATTTTCACATTTGGCTACACATTGTGGATGCCCTTAACCGTACCACTTGGTTTTGCTCCTGTGTGCTATCTATACAAATCTCAATTATATTGATCTAAAAAAATTATAGAATCAAGATTAGTAAAAAGGAGGTGATTTTGCCGCGTGGATGGCGGGGGAGGTTTCTTATTTGAGCAATGCTACATCCACGTAATGGTTTACGTAAAGTTACGAACTGATGTGATGTGGGACTATTTGATTGGATTAAAGGAGAGGATTAGGCCCACCCCACCTAAAAATCAGGGGGGCATATATAGATTACATGGAAAGTATACGTAGCAGCTACGTGGCCCTTTGTAAGTCTAGGATTAGGCTTCTTATTTTCAGAGGACGTTGTCCTGGCGGTTTGCTAAAATGCGGTCCCACGTGTCAGTGCTTTACCAAGCCGATCCGCGTCCCACATGAGGCAGAACAACGGCAGAAGCAACACGTGGTTAAGTTGAAGAAGATGAGGGAGAAGCGGATTCAGCAACAAGTGAAATGATGGTTGCTTCGTCCCTCCAACTTAGTTGCGGGAAAGGTGCAGCTTTATGATTTGACACCTCATTGCTCATTACTACGCCGGCGCCATGACTGGGGTGCTTCACCCCGACTTCTCTGCACTGTATTCCGGTATGTCACGTGGACCCGGTAGCTTGATGTCCCACATGTCGGTGAAAGGGACTAGAAGATTTATGAAAGCGAGTGCTCCACTCTTACGACGGAGGAGTAGATGACACGACAGCCCAGTGAACTGTCACTTGTACTGTATAGTACTAGTATAGTTTTGCTGTTTCGCACGATCCATCGATAAAAACCCGATTAAACAGGAAAGGGCGGGATTTTTCCCATGCGATAGATGATACTGGCCATACATTTCAAAGGCAATTTTAATGTATGCAAACTGAATAATTATAAGTAACAATATGATATCTAGTAAAACTAAAAACACATATGATTTATTGTGTTAGAGTGTAGTAGTAGTGATGTATTGCATAGTTGTTAGATGTAACATGCGAGAACATGTAGAGATGTAGTTTTGGAGGGCCTACAGAGAGAAAAGCGTAATATGGTCACCGAACTTCAGAATAAGTTGATTACGGTCACTATATACGTTTTGCGGTGATTATACGGTCACTTGCTCACAGCTCAGCATCGGATTGCACTCTGTTGACCGGCCAAATAGTCTGCGTGGTGCCATGTTGACTAGTTAAATTGACCACGTTCGTTGTGGGTCCCACCTGTCAGTTCGCATAGGCAAAAGGTCAGATAAACACAAATTTACGCAGGCGCAACAAGGCTCCAACCCGTGCGCGGGAATCACCTGGTTGTGTATGTGTCTGTCAGGGCCTGATGTGTGCGCATGCACGTGTAGGTTGAGCATTTGAGCGTGAGAGTGTGTGTTGGTCGTGTGGTGTACTGGTGTGTGCATGCATGCATGCGTGCGTGTGAGTGTTGCGTGCATGCGTGTGAGTGTTGCGTGCGTGCGTGGCTGCGTGTGTACGTGTGAGTGTTGCGTGCGTGCATGGGTGCATGTGTTTGTGTGAGTGTTGCGTGGATGCAGTTCGTGTGCATGCGTGCGTGTGTGTATAATCACCACACCAGCTCCTGTGTGTTAAAACAGACGGCTCATCATACCAATACAAGGCCACCTTGTCTGCTGTGCCCGCGGTCATGACTTCGAACCACCGTCCAAATATTTTGTTGTTGTTTGTTTTCATTCTTACTAGCAAGATGCCCGTGCGTTGCACATAACATCAAGATGCATTTGTATGACTTGTTTATCTTGTGAGAGAAAAGGATGAACGAGGGAAGGCCTTATTTGCAAATGTGGAGAGGTGTGTGGGTACCTTTTTGCAAAATTGCCATAGTTTCTTTCCTATCCGTCAGATATAAATCGGGCGGCCTATATTGCAGGATGGCAGGCACACCATCATCACCAACTCTGTTTTTATAAGAGTGTATTTTATGTATTTTATAAGAGTGTAGATGTAGATTAGATACAAGTCGACAGGTGGGCACGTTGGTAGTGAGATAATGTGATGCAACACTAGAGGTGCCACGTGGAGCGTTTAACTGGTGAACTAGTCATGTCATGAGCAAATACAGAGTTGTACGGTGAGCCCGTGACTGCATAATAACCACTAAACATAAATGGTGACCGTAATGAGTGGATTCTGAAGTCCAATGTACGTATCGTGCTTTCGCTTCAAATACAATGATCGTCATTGCATATATCGCGAGAGAAAGATGAAACATGCCTGAATTTTCTGAGGGGCTTACTTTTAGAGGACCTGGAGATAGTTTTGTATGCATACGTGAAAGGGCGTACAGGGGAGGGTATGCGATGGAGAGAGAGATGCTCTTCGTTTCTCTTTATTATGACTAACTTTGTATATAGTATAAAAATATACAAATTCATAGTGCGGAATAAATATCATTGTGGGCACCATGCAATGCAAATTAGCATTCCTACTCCTCCATATAACTTTGTAATGTTGTATATATGTAGAAACTCTAAAATATTTTTTTGGCCACACTTTATTCAAAAGGAATGTTGTATGCGAAATAAACGTGAAGAGAGGGCTTTTTAGATAAATGGGGTACGTGATGTAACATGTGTGAATGTGTAGTTGATGCATTTGGCGGGGCCTAGAGAGGTATGTGTGTGTATTACGTATTCGAGAGAGGCATGGATAGAGGGGCCGACAGGGGGGGGGGCGTGGGAGAGATAGCACGAGAAATGAGAGTGGTCTAGAGAGAGAGACGAATATGACGTCACGACAAGAGATTCCATTCCATTGAGCGTGTATATGCAAGGGGGGGAGGGAATAGAGGCACCAGGAGAAATTTTCTGTGTGTGTGGTGTTTGTGTTGGTATGTGTGGGTGTGAGAAGATAATGAGACGTGGGGGCAGAGGGTGTGTCACCGCGTGAGGTCCGGTGGGTCGAGGTGAGGCCCTTCGTTCTGTTCCGTCCTGCGCCACATTGGTCGGCCTGTGACGCATTTAGCAAGACCCATGGATGACTAGTCGTACAAGACAAAGATAGCAGAATTGTGAAGGACTCTGTGTCCACTGACAAAGCCGGCTAGGATTTGTAACCCTAGGTTCTCGGACTAAGGTAACCCCTTTATCTCTGATATTACTATTCATCCAACCTAACTTTAAGGGGCATCCTACAGAATGCTCTGCTAGAATCATACTCGTCGATTAGGAAGAGAGGTGTGAGACAATGCGTGAGAGACAGGCGTAAAGATAATGTGCGTACATGAGACACGTAGGCAGGTCCATGTATATAGAAAGGGTCGATAAGGATTGTGCGTGTGTATGTTTGCGAGAGGAAGAGTGCTTGTGATAAAGGTTAGTGAAAACAGTTGTAAATGGTTACGAGAGAGAGGGAGGGTTATATCTAGAGCATGTGTGCAAGAAAGACACCTCGGGAGAGAGTGTGTGAGCATGTGTGAGAGACCACCGATGGAGAGTGAAACTACACATAAAAGACTGCTCTACACATTGATTAAAGATATAAATTGTATCCAAATATTATGATGGGATCATGATATTTGCAATTCGCGTAAGGAGCGGTCATTCATCCATCAGACATCTAGATTCTATCGAATTTGAGCATGTCTATGTTATTATTCGACACAATTGATCCACATAGTTAGTATTTTGAACTCCAGATAATGCATCGCTTTAGCAATCGAATATAAACGTGAGTATAGTTCATGTTGTGTGTGTAAAGCACATTATACATACGAAAGTTACACAATGGACATTATAAATAGCTACTACCTATGAACTAGCATACATTTGAATTCAACTTAAGGTGGTTTAAAAAAATCGAATTCAACATGAAGTCCATTCAATTATTTGAATTTGATATCATGGCATTTGTAAACCATACCTAAATTATGGGGCACCAATCTTTGCTCTGATTTTGTACATAATAGCATATGTAGTCGTGTACAAAATAGATTCAAATTTAGCTCCTCCATTCCAAATTAATCGTAGTTATAGGATTTTCAAGTGTCAAAATTTCAAAAAGAAGCGGATAATTTAATGAGGTTTTCAAACATACAAGGTCAAATATAACGTTGTATATTTAGGTCAATCCTCATAGTTCAAGAGTACTCTAAACGTGAATGCTTGTGTTTCAAAATTTCGAACGAAGCGCCAAAAGAGCCTCTACTCGCGCGAAACCGCGTGAGACCAATGTTTGGTAGTACAAGGAAATTACTTTTCTAATAACTCCAACCCGTGAAACCTACCGGCTCGATGTCCAAAGGTCTAAACCGGGGGTAGGTTTGTAGCTTCATCTAGACGCCACACAACCTCATCCGAAAAACATTCATACACAATGGCGCCTAAGCACACATGCGCGCGTCCGAAATCGCTCCCGCCCACTATTTGGGACACCTGGGATTACCATCCTACCCCCGACCCGCAGTAGGTCCCAAATTTAAGAGGGGGGCAAAGGTTGTACTTTCCCCAAATTTCAAACAAGCGCATCCCATCTTCTGTTCAAAAAAGCCAAAAACAAGCGCGTCCCAGACCGAAACATGGTTCCCCCCACCCGTCCAATTCCCCATTCGTACTCCGTGGGCGCCAAAACTACCTCTCCACCAGCCGCGAAACCCCGGCGTCCTCCGTCCGCCACCCCATCCCACCCATCAACCGCCGCCCTCCTCCATCACTCCGGAGCCGATACCCCGACGTCGTCGTCCACCGCAACCTCATCCGCAACGCCCTCCACGGCTAGTAGTTGAAGCCGAGGCCGAGCCGTCCGTACCCGAGCCAGTTCAACCACGCCGTCCTGCGCCTCACCGCTATCACTCCAACTTCGCCACCCTCCACCGCGCCGGAGCTGTTCCTGCTACGCCGTCCTTCGCCGCCTCGGATCTGCTTCCCCTCCGCCGACAAACGGCCATGGCAACACAGTCAACAATTTGGCCATGGGTTCATCCAAGCATGCACCCTCCAGAACATCGGTTTCCCCGGTAAAAACAAGAAGATCGGCGCGACATGTGGGGGTGACCACACTGACAACCGAAAAAGGTACTCCTCTTCCCTTATTTGTGCAAATCTTACGTCTCTGCTTGCACGGTATTCATCCCACAGAAGACACTAGTTGACCGCTTCTTCTTGATACTAGATGTTCGTAGTAACTCACGATGCACAAGATTTCTCCTCATATACTATTTCACCTTAGCTAGAGGTCCGTCGCCCCCCCTGAATTTCAATTTCTGGCCAGTTGATTCCCGACGTAACAGGCGCTAGTACGCCTATTACGCCAGGGAAGCAGCCCCTTGGTGTTTATCTTAGGGGCGTGTGCGGCCTAGAGCTACTGGCGCCCGATCTGGAGGTCGGCCGGGATTAAAGGGATGGCCTGGGGGCGCTGCCAAGCACGGCGGTGGTGTGAGGTCGATGGGAGGGCGGGGCGGCGGAGGCAGGGGTCTGGGCCGATGGTCGCTGGCGGTTCGAGAAAGATCGTTAACAGTGACTGGCGGGAGGTAGACGAAGGCCATCTTCCCATTCCTTATAGATCGGATGGTTCATTAAAAAAATTGTCTGACCTATTTATTTTTAGTCTACTGTTATCTTAGATATGACCACATGTGGTGGTGTGCTGGAGGAGTACCTGCATTTCCTGTGCTCATATATTACAAAATCATATGGAGTAGAATTTAATTTTGTTTGCCATGCAATGTTGTAGAGCTATCATATATCTCCTGTCATTTATTTTTCAGCCACCTTCTATCTGCTACTTTTACAGTGCACTAGTTCTGCACACACTTCACCATTACTCTCACTGTTGTGTTTTTATGCAAGGGTATTTCAGACCCTGCTTTGACAGAAGCAGAAAAGAATAGAGTGAAGTCGCTCCAGCTTGGTACGCGGCTAGGCCAAAAACGTTTCAAGGCTTTATAGGGTGCAGTGTCAGCAGATGGAGACGGCAAACGTAGCTCTGGAGTTGATGACCTCGCTCGCAATGAACCACCATCCCAGGTGCTTGCTTTAACTCCGCGGTGTCATATGTGGTTGCATGTTCCATATGGTGTCTAGCTTGTATTCGAAAGGCCGAAGTCGGTAAGATAAGGAAAGATATTTTTTTACATGAACCACCATCCCGTGAGCACCAGAAGACAAATAGCTAGTCAGGGCACTGGCCGAGCCAGTGACAAGCCCAGCAAAGATAGGCATCACCTGGAAGCCAACTAAAAAGCTGCGATGGTGGCGAAGCAGCCCGCCTCCCACTAGGCTCTCAGGTCCTAGATGATCATGCTCACCACTCCAGCCGGATGTCTAGCTTGTATTGCTTCCAATTTGGTTAAATTGCATCTGCTTAGCTTACACATTATACCTTTGAATATGACATGCCTTTCTGTTTTTGGTACATACTAGTACATCTGTGTATTAACCATGTTCTTACATCAAACTAATGTTCTTGTGTATCCCTCATCAATCACTTATGACGAGGCAGGCAGGCAAGGGGACTACTCCTCATTTAAAGAATGCAGCGTCAGCCTCCTGACATGATTCTCAAGAAACAGAAATGCTACATGAAGATAGTGAACGTAGCTCTGTATATGATTACAACATTTCCCCTACACTAGCATCGCAGGTGCTTGCTCTAACTTGGCAGCGTGATATGTGGTTGCATATGGTGTCTAGATTGTAATTCTTCCAATCTGGTTAAACTGCATGTGCTAGTCTGCTTAGCTTATACATTATACCTGTTAATGTGACATGCCTTCCTGTATTTAGTACATAGTACATCTGTCTATTAAGCATGTCCTTACATAAAACTATTGTTTTTTTGTATCCCGCATCAATCAACATGACGAGACACCTTTAGTATATGCAGTGCGATATTAGTTGCATCTTTCATATGATTTATAGCATGCGCTGCTTCTAATTTTTTGAAATTCCATTTATGATGGGACGCTTTTAACTTGGCAGAGTCATATTGGTTGCATCTTTCATGTGGTGTCTAGCTTGCATTGCTTCTTATTTGCTAGAATGGTTTCTGCTTAGTTTACACAAACAGTTGGGAACATGCCATGCTGTCCTGTTTTTCGTACATATTCGATCCTGGTATCATGTGTTTGCCTTACATCAAAGTAGTGATTGTCAGTATCATGCATGAATGAGTTCTGAAGAGACAATTTTATTGCTTTTTCTTGTCGGTTTTACTTGACAATTCAAAATCAATAAAGCGGAAGGAAGTTAGCAAGGTAGCGGATAAAGGCGCTCCTTCCGAACGGAGGGCCTCTACAGTTTCTACTCCTCCACACCCCCAAGATGATTTCCAAGACAACACATGCATAGACACTCAACAAAGCTGTGTTTATGATGAGCACGTCTCCCCTAGTGCAGCATCACCGGTGCTCCCTCTAACTTGGCACTGTTATATGTGGTTGCATGTTATGTGTGATGTCTAGCTTGTATTGATTCTAATTTTGTTGAATTCCATCTGCTTACTTTACACATTATACTTCAGTAAGACACGTGTTCCTGTTTCTAGAACATACAATATCTGTCTATCACACCATGTTCTTACATCATATTACTACTGTTGTGTAACCTGCAACAATCACTTATCATAAGACACGTTTGACTTCGGAGTGTGATATAGGTTACATCTCACATTCTTTTCTAGCTTGTACTACTAATTTGTTGAAATGGCACTTATGATGAGACAGTTTTAACTTGGTAGAGTGATATTCGTTGCATCTTTCATATGGTGTCTAGCTTTCATTGCTTCTAATTTGTTGAAATGCCTTCTCCTTAGTTTACACATCATAAGCTGTGAATATGCAATGCTGCGAATATGCAATGGCACTAATGACGAGAGACCTCTAACATGGTTGTGTGATGTTGTTTGCATCTTGCATATGATTTATTTCTTGTACTGCTTCACATTTGTTTAAACGCCATTTATGATGAGACACTGTTAACTTGGCAGAGCGATATTTGTAGCATCTTTCATATGGTTTCTACCTTCCATTGCATTGCTTCTAATTTGGTGAAATGTCTTCTTCTTAGTTTACACATCATAGTTCTGGTTATTTCTTCTGTCCTATTTTTCATACATATTACATCCTCCTATCATGTGGTTGTCTAACATCAAAGTTCAGTTCGTCTGCATCACGCATCAATTTGTTCTGAAGAACTAAATTGTTATTCGTTTTTCTTGTCGGCTTGACTTAACATGGCACAGAGAAAGAGGAAGAAACACAGAATGGTAGGGAATGAGAAGCGGATGAATCCTGCAGATTTTGCTGGTACTGATGGTACAATAGAAGGTCAAAGTCCAGCAGAAAATTCTACAAACACGGCATCCCATGCTACACGAGTTGCAAAAAAAGACAAACAGAAACAAATAGTTGCCACCAAACAAGCAGAGACAGCCCTAGTTCTTGCAACACCTACCACAGTACTACCAGCTGCACGACGTACTCGTGCGTCAACTGAGCTAGCAGCACGTTCCCAAGCTCCCTTGCCACCTGACACTACTTCCCAAGCACTCTTGACACAAGACGAGTTGGCAATATCAGATGAACCTTGTGAGCTTCAACAACAAGAAGGTAGTTGCTGGAGTCAAGTTACAGTTGCATGCTTCTTTATATGTAGTCTCACAGTTTGATGTACACTAACACTTCCTATGTTTGTTGTTGGACTAGCACCTAGGCGCAAGAGGAAACAAACATCAGGGATAATGCTTGATAGGTTAACTAAATCTAGAGGAGGAAGAATGGAGATCCGTTTTGAGGCAGGTTTAAAACGGCCACGTGATGCTACAGAGTCAGCCAAGTTAGTATCAGAGGCAGCGGTTGCTGTTAGGTGTCATGTACGTATCCTCCCAACATGGATTCAGTACAGGAATGACAAAGACGAAACCTAGTTCAACACCTTCCTCGACCATTTATCTGTAAGTATGGTTATGTATGGAAACTAGTAATATCATCTTGCTCTGTCCAATACTTTCTAGGTTGTTGATAATGAGACTCCCATAATTTTCAACAGATGAGGTTCAAGTTGGATAGCCAAGATGATGCAACCAGACAAGCTTGCACCCATGTTTTCAAGTCTGCTCTGCGACAGTATCGGTATAACTTGAGGAAAACTCACTTTGAAGGCAAGGCTAACAGTGAACTTGCCCAAACATCTCCAGTGGAAAATATATCTGATGAAGACTGGAGAGGCCTCGTTAAACACTGGTCCGATCCGAAGTATCAGGTACATTATATATATGTCATCAGATCACATGTTGAAGTCCTGTTTACGCATGTGCCATACAAATCTATCTTCTTGTAGGTGAACTGTTCAAAGAACAAGGCCAATCGTACGAAAGTGAAATTCCAACAGACGACAGGATCTCGTTGCTACATTGCACACTGCGAGGCTCTTGTAATTAGCTGCTATTTCACTCTTTTTGCTATACCATATTATCAGATCTATATTGACTTGTTCCAAATGCAGAGGAAAGCCCGCAAGGACCAAAAAGTACCTGAACCAAATGCTGTGGAAATCTTCAAGGACTATCACACCAGCAAGAAGAAGGGCATGACTACACCAGTCAAAGCCGCTGTTGTAAGTCCTTAATCCTCATGCCTTTTAACTACTACTTACTCTGACTTGTGCCTTGAACTGCATGGTTTGCAGCCAATGTCTATTACTCTTTTCAATTTTATACACAATTGTCTTAGCGTATCATTGCACCTTACAAGGTTTAAAAGAGAGGAGTGATGTTCCTTTGATCTTGACCCGTAATCTAGTTCCGTGCTGGACTTGCCCACACAACGTTACAATTGCCTGTTTGTCTGTTCTCAGTTGTTTTGTGATATGAATGACGTCATACTATGCTTACCGTATTATAAACTTCGTCTCTTCATCCTTAGCCCTCAATACAATGTGAAGAAATAGACAATACATTAGCGATGGTACATGGTCATATGTTTGGAACCTGATTTTATTATGTACTTTGCAATAAAATACAACTAATATTTTACATGGGTTCACCAGAATAAGTTCTGTATATAGACCAAAGCGATTTTGTTTGGTTTTGCTGCCTCCTTAATATCTTCTATTCTGGTACTACTAATGTAAAACCTCAACTTTTCAACGAGCTATGGAAAAAATGGTGGAACCGCCACCTGAAGGTGGCGAGCAACTATAACCGCAATGTCAGCTCTTGCTCCAGTGGGTCAGTAGCTGTCCACTAACAGTGCCAAAAGCACGTTCCTGCGTAATACTGGGTTTGTTGTTAAGGAAATATCGTCCAAACTGCCTCATGATCAATATATGCAAGCTCAAAGCAATGTTGTATCTGCGCTCCAGACACAAGTCCATTCCCTAACAGAGACCCTTTGTGAAACAAGGAGAAACATTGCTCAATGTCGTCAAGATATGCATGGTTTTGAATCCAGACTATTAGACATTTGCTATGTTGTTCAGGAGCCTAGGGGAAATGAAGGCGAGGGTTATGGTGCTCCATATACAACATGAAAACATAACAGTCAGGTCAAATGAACTGAGCTTCTGAACTTCTGGTGGTGCATTTATCTGCTAGACTGTTAAGTTTTATGCCAACCTTCCTTTTGTTATATAGTTGTAATTTGTTTTGGTGCGATACAAAATGTATTCTTAACATGCAGCCACCGCCTGAAGAAAACAGCAAGCCATTTTTGTATAGTGTAGGGTTTTCCCTATATTTGCACTGGTGGCGATCTTTGATGCCGAGTGGATGTAATCTGTGCAATCGCCTTAATAGCCTAGCGTTAGTTTCGGCCTTATTTATTTCCTAGTCTTCTTTTTCCTTGGTTTGCTAGTGGCTGCAACTACATGGGCCATATACGGGCCGTAGGATCCATGGGTCTCCTACGGGCCATCGATAAATGGGCCTGTAATCGGTGGGCCTCGGGCCGTTGGATAAATGTGTCTACATGGGCCATAATCAGGCGTAATTGGTATCGGCCCAGCACGGTAATGGGCCGTAGGACAGCAAAGGCTTAATTCTATCACAGGCATAACGGGTCGTTAATGGGCCAGAATATAGGACGGGCTGGAAACGGGGCAACGGGTTAACATGCCAAAAACGGGGCGACTCTTGCCATGGGCCGATTTTGGCCCGTTAGGGTAACAGGCCAGTAATGGGCCGACTCTTGCCATGGGCCGAATTTGGCCCATTAGTGTAACAGGCCAGTAACGGGCCGACTCTTGCCATGGGCCGAATTTGGCCCATTAGGGGAACATGCCGGTAACGGGCCGAAAGTAATCGAGGGCCGAAAAGGAGCCCAAGAACGTATGGGCCGTCAATAGGCCGAAAGCTAACACGGGCTGGAAACGGCCCATGTAAATCACGGGCCATTAACGGGTATAAAGAAAATTACTGTTCATTATGGGCTAGACTCACCGTGGGCCTGTAATGGGCCGAAAGATACGAAGGCCTCATATGGGCCGAAAGACGTCGTGGGCTGGTATTATATTCGACGGCCCACATGACGTTGTTGGGCCGATTTCCTTTAGGGCCTAACGGGCCGTAAAATGGGCTATTTGCGAAGAAACCGTTAACAGGCTTTTCATGGGCCAGCCCGTTAACTTTTGACCAAGTCAAACGGGCCGGCTTTGTAAGCTAAATGGGCCACTGTTGGGTCGTGCCATGTGTCGACATATCGTAGGCGCCTATCTGACCCACTGACGAGCTGACACGTGTTTTGTCCGGCCAATAAGAATTTTATACGTGGAAATTTCCCATTGGTCGGGGCTGTTAACGGGTTATCGGATCCAAAACCCGACCCGATAGCTTAACGGCGTTCCGTTACGGTGGATGCCACGTGTCGGTCACCCTTGACGAAAGCACTTCTGTGACGCGCGATTTATCGTCATGGAAGTGGACACTTCCGTGATGATAATTTTGGTAATGTCATGGAACACTTCTACGACAGCACAGGTATGACTATCTTGATTCTGTCATAAATTTCTCATGGATGTACATGCATGAAAAAATAGCAACCTACTGTGACAAACACGTATCATCATGGAAGTGTATTTTTTTGTAGTGCAATGGTATAAAACGCATGAAGAAGCTCCATGTTGATGGATCTTTGGACTCACTTGAGACATGCGAACCATGCCTGTTGGTATATATGCATGAAGAAACTCCATACAGATGGATCGTTTGGGCTCACTTGATTTTGAATCACTTGAGACATGCAAATCATACCAGATGGGCAAGATGATTGAAAGGCCTCGTTTTCAGTAAGATGGAACAAGAAAGCAACTTGTTGGAAGTAATACATCTTCATGTGTGCAGTCCAATGAGTGCTGAGGCATGTAGTGGATATCGTTATGTTCTTACTTCACATATGATTTGAGTAGATGCTAAGTATATTTACTTGATGAATCACGAGTCTGAAACGTTTGAAAAGTTCAAGCAATTTCAAAGTGAAGTTAAGAACCATCATAACAAGAAGATCAAATTCCTACGATCTGATCGATGGAGAATTTCTGAGTTATGAGTTTGGCAATCACTTAACACATTGTGAAATTGTTTCACAGTTGACACCACCTGGAACACCACAGCGTAATGGCGTGTCCGGACGTCGTAATCGAACCTTATGAGATATGGTGCGATCTATGATGTCTCTTACCGATCTACCGCTATCATTCTGAGGTTATGCGTTAGAGAAAGCTGCAATCACTTTAGATAGGGCACCATCTAAGTCCGTTGAGACGACGTCGTATGAACATTGGTTTGGCAAGAAACCAAAGTTGTCGTTTCTTAATATTTGGTGCTGCGATGCTTAAGGCTTCAGCCAAAAAAGCTCGAACCCAAAGCGGACAAATACATCTTCATAGGATACCCAAAGGTAATAGTTGGGTATACCTTCTATCTTAGATCTGAGGGCAAAGTGTTTGTCGCTAAAAACGGGTCCTTTCTCGAGAAGGAGTTTCTCTCAAAAGAATTGAGTGGGAGGAAGATAGAACTTGATGAGGTTGTCGAACCTTTACTTCAACCAGAGAGTGATGCAACACAGAAAGATGTTTTCTGTGGCGCCTACATCTGTTGAAGAGGATGTTAATGATAGTGATCATGAAGCTTCGGATCAAGTTGCTATCGAACCTCATAGGTCAGCAAGGACATGTACTACTCCTGAGTGGTATGATAATCCTGTTTTAGATATCATGTTGTTAGAAAACAATGAACCTACGAGCTATGGAGAAGCGATGGTGGGCCCGTGTTCCGACAAATGGTCAGAAGCCATGAAATCCGAGATAGGATCCATGTATCAGAACAAAGTATGGACTTTGGTGGACTTGCCCGATGATCGGCAAGCCATTGAGAATAAATGGATCTTTAAGAAGAAGATGAACGCGGATGGTAATGTCACCGTCTATGAAGCTTGTCTTGTAGCAAAGAGTTTTTCACAAGTTCAAGGAGTTGACTACGATGAGATTTTCTCACCCATAGCGATGCTTAAGTCCGTCGGAATCATGTTAGCATTAGCTGTATTTTTCGATTATGAAATCTGACAAATGGATGTCAAAAAAAGTTTTCTTACCAGTTTTCGTAAGGAAGAGTTGTATGTGATACAATCTAAGTTTTTATCGATCCTAAGGATGCTAAAAGGTATGCTGGCTCCAGCGATCCTTCTATGGACTAGAGCAAGCATCTCGGAGTCGGAATATATGATTTGGTGGAGTGATCAAAGCTTTTAGGTTTATACAATGTTTGCTAGAAACTTGTATTTACAAGAAAGTGAGTGGGAGCACTACAACATTTCTGATATGTATATGTGGATGACATATTGTTGATCCGAAATGATGTAGAATTTCTGGAAAGCATAAACGGTTGTTTGAAGAGTGATTTTCAAAGGAAGACCTGGATAAAGCTGCTTGCATATTGGGCATCAAGATCTATAGAGATAGATCAAGACGCCTGATGATACTTTCAAATGACACACACCTTGACATGATTTTGAAGGAGTTCAAAATAGATCAGTCAAAGAAGGGATTCTTACCTGAGTTGTAAGGTGTGAAGTTGAGTAAGACTCAAAGCTTGATCACGGCAGAAGAAAGAGGAAGGACGAAGGTCGTCCCCTATGCTTTTTTCATAGGCTCTATACGGTATGCCATGCTGAGTACCGCACCTGATTTGTGCCTTGCCACATGTCTGGCAAGAGGGTACAAAGGTGATCCAGGAGTGGATAACTGGACAGTGGTCAAAATTATCCTTAGAGGAATAAGGAAATATTTCTCGGTTATGGAGGTGATAAAGAGTTCGACGTTAAGAGTTACGTCAATGCAAGCTTTAACACCTATCCGGATGGCTATGAGTAGAAAAACCAGATATGTATAATGGAGCAACCATTTGGAATAGCTCCAAGTGGAACGTGGTAGCAGCATCTACGATATGACATAAAGTTTTGCGAAATACATGCGGATCTGTTTGTTGCAGACCCGTTGACTATAACATCTCTCACAAGCATAAGATGATCAAACCCAGAACTCAATGAGTGTTAATCACATGGTAAGGTGAACTATATTATTGACTCTAGTAAACTCTTTGGGTGTTAGTCACATGGCGATGTGACCTTGAGTGTTAATCACATAGCGATGTGAACTGGATTATTGACTAGTGCAAGTGGGAGACTGTTGGAAATATGCCCTTGAGGCAATAATAAATTAGTTATTATTATTATATTTCCTTGTTCATGATAATCGTTTATTATCCATGCTAGAATTGTATTGATAGGAAACTCAGATACATGTGTGGATACATAGACAACACCATGTCCCTAGTAAGCCTCTAGTTGACTAGCTCGTTGATCAATAGATGGTTACGGTTTCCTGACCATGGACATTGGATGTCGTTGATAACGGGATCACATCATTAGGAGAATGATGTGATGGACAAGACCCAATCCTAAGCCTAGCACAAGATCGTGTAGTTCGTATGCTAAAGCTTTTCTAATGTCAAGTATCATTTCCTTAGACCATGAGATTGTGCAACTCCCGGATACCATAGGAATGCTTTGGGTGTACCAAACGTCATGACGTAACTGGGTGGCTATAAAGGTGCACTGCGGGTATCTCCGAAAGTGTCTGTTGGGTTGGCACTAATCGAGACTGGGATTTGTCACTCCGTGTGACGGAGAGGTATCTCTGGGCCCACTCGGTAGGACATCATCATAATGTGCACAATGTGATCAAGTAGTTGATCACGGGATGATGTGTTACGGAACGAGTAAAGAGACTTGCCGGTAACGAGATTGAACGAGGTATCGGGATACCGATGATCGAATCTCGGGCAAGTATCGTACCAATAGACAAAGGGAATTGAATACGGGATTGATTGAATCCTCAACATCGTGGTTCATCCAATGAGATCATCGTGGAACATGTGGGAGCCAACATGGGTATCCAGATCCCGCTGTTGGTTATTGGCCGGAGAGCTGTCTCGGTCATGTCTGCATGGTTCCCGAACCCGTAGGGTCTACACACTTAAGGTTCGGTGATGCTAGGGTTGTAGGGATATTAGTATGCGGTTACCGAATGTTGTTCGGAGTCCCGGATGAGATCCCGGATGTCACAAGGAGTTCCGGAATGGTCCGGAGGTAAAGATTTATATATAGGAAGTCCAGTTTCGGCCACCGGGAAGGTTTCGGGGGTCATCAGTATTGTACCGGGACCACCGGAAGGGTCCCGGGGGTCCACCGGGTGGGGCCACCAGTCCCGGAGGGTTGCGTGGGCTGAAGTGGGAAGGGACCAGCCCCTGGTGGGCTGGTGCGCCCCCCTAGGCCCTCCTCAAGCGCCTAGGGTTGGAAACCCTAGGGAGTGGGCCCTGGCCCACCCAGGTGCGCCTCCCCCTCTCCCCCTTTGGCCGCCACCCTAGATGGGATCTGGGGCTCCGCACCCTTGGGGTGGGAACCCTAGAGGGGGCGCAGCCCCCCCCCTATATATAGTTGAGGCTAGGGGGTGCGCAGCAGCTGAAGCCCTGGCGCCTCCCTCCCTGACACCTCTTCCTCCCCACTTGCGCTTGGCGAAGCCCTGCCGGGATCCCGCTACTCCTCCACCACCACCACGCCGTCGTGCTGCTGGATCTTCCTCAACCTCTCCTTCTCCCTTGCTGGATCAAGGCGTGGGAGACGTCTCCGGGCTGTACGTGTGTTGAACGTGGAGGTGCCATCCGTTCGGCGCTAGGATCATCGGTGATTTGGATCACGATGAGTACGACTCCATCAACCGCGTTCTTGTAACGCTTCCGCATCGCGATCTACAAGGGTATGTAGATGCACTCTCCTTCCCCTCATTGCTAGATGACTCCATAGATTGATCTTGGTGATGCGTAAAAAAATTTAAATGTCTGCTACGTTCCCCATAAGTGGCATCATGAGCTAGGTCCATGTGTAGTTTCTATGCACGAGTAGAACACAAGTTGTTGTGGGCGTCGATTTTGTCAATTTACTTGCTGTTACTAGTCTTATCTTGATTTGGCGGCATCGTGGGATGAAGCGGCCTGAACCGACCCTACACGTACTCTTACGTGAGACAGGTTCCACCGACTGACATGCACTAGTTGCATAAGGTGGCTAGCGGGTGTCTGTCTCCCCTACTTTAGTCGGATCGGATTCGATGAAAAGGGTCCTTATGAAGGGTAAATAAAATTGGCATATCACGTTGTGGTTTTGGCGTAGGTAAGAAACGTTCTTGCTAAGAAACCTATAGCAGCCACGTAAAATTTGCAACAACAATTAGAGGACGTCTAACTTGTTTTTGCAGCATATGCCGTGTGATGTGATATGGCCAAAAGGATGTGATGAATGATATATGTGATGTATGAGATTGATCATGTTCTTGTAATAGGAATCACGACTTGCATGTCGATGAGTATGACAACCGGCAGGAGCCATAGGAGTTGTCTTAATTTATTTATGACCTGCGTGTCAACATAAACGTCATGTAATTACTTTACTGTATTGCTAACCGTTAGCCGTAGTAGTAGAAGTAATAGTTGGCGAGACAACTTCACGAAGACACGATGATGGAGATCATGGTGTCATGCCGGTGACGATGATGATCATGGCGCCCCAAAGATAGAGATCAAAAGGAGCAAAATGATATTGGCCATATCATGTCACTTTTTGATTGCATGTGATGTTTATCATGTTTTTACATCTTATTTGCTTAAGAACGACGGTAGCTTAAATAAGATGATCCCTCACAATAATTTCAAGAATTGTGTTTTCCCTAACTGTGCACCATTGCTAAGGTCCGTTGTTTGGAAACACCACGTGATGATCGGGTGTGATAGGTTCTAACGTTCGCATACAACGGGTGTAAGCCAGATTTACACACGCAACACACTTAGGTTGACTTGACGAGCCTAGCATGTACAGACATGGCCTCGGAACACGGAAGACCGAAAGGTCGAACATGAGTCGTATAGAAGATACGATCAACATGAAGATGTTAAACGATGATGACTAGTCCGTCTCACGTGATGATCGGACACGGCCTAGTTGACTCGGATCATGTATCACTTAGATGACTAGAGGGATGTCTATCTGAGTGGGAGTTCATTATATAATTTGATTAGATGAACTTATTTATCATGAACAATAGTCTAAGTTGTCTTTGCAAAAAGGGTTGTAGATCAATAGCTCGCGTTGTAGCTCCCTGTTTCAATACATTCCTAGAGAAAGATTAAGTTGAAAGATATTGTAAGCAATGATGCGGACTAGGTCCGTTGCCTGAGGAATGTCCTCACTGCTACACAGAAGGCTTATGTCTTCGATGCACCGCTCGGTGTGCCAACCCCTCCAGCATCATTTGTGGATGTTATGAACATCTGACAGATACGTCCTGATGACTACTTGATAGTTAAGTGCACCATACTTTACGGCTTAGAATCGGGATTCCAATGACGTTTTGAACGCCATAGAACATATGAGATGTTCCAAGAGCTGAAATTGGGATTTCAGGCTCATGCCCATGTTGAGAGGTATGAGACCTCTGACAAGTTCTTTGCCTACAAGATGGAGGAGAATAGCTCAGCTAGTGAGCATGTGCTCAGAATGTCTGGGTGCTACAATCACTTGAATCAAGTGGGAGTTAAACTTCCAGATAAGATAGTGGTTGATAGAGTTCTCTAGTCACTATCACTAAGCTACTAGATCTTCTTGATGAACTATGACATGCAAGGGATGGAGATGATCCCGGAGCTGTTCGCGGTGCTTAAGACCACAAAAAGGTAGAAATCAAGAAGGAGCATCAAGTGTTGATGGTTTAACAAGACCACTGATTTCAAGAAGGGCAAGGGCTAGAAGGGAAACTTCATGAATGGCAAACCAGTTGCCGCTCCAGTGAAGGAACCCAAGGTTGAACCCAAACCTGAGACTAAGTTCTTCTATTGTAAGGGGAACGGTCACTGGTAGCGGAACTACCCCAAATGCATGGTAGATAAGAAGGCTGGCAACTTCAACAAAGTATATACGTGTTATTAATGTGTACCTTACTAGTACTCCTGGTAGCACCTGGGTATTGGATACCAGTTCAGTTGCTATTATTGGTGACTTGAAGCAAAAGCTATGAACTAAACGGAGACTGGCTAAGGGCGAGGTGACGATGTGTGTTGGAAGTGTTTCCAAAGTTGATGTCGGTGTACAAAAAGGGGGGTACACTTTATGTACCCCTATGACTGTGCACGGGAAGTCCGAGCCACGGGCGCCGCCACACCAGGCACGACAAGGGAGGGAAACCAAGGTAAGGCCGGAGCTGAAGAGGAGCAAAACGACGCCAAGACCACAAAGAGCAAAGGGGACATAGCAGACCCCCCGGCAAGATCCCTGCCGGGGGACAGCTTTAGCTAGCCCGGCAAGATCCTTGCCATGGCAGCTCGCCCCACACCTACGGAGCGAGGTTACCCTTGAGTCCACTGCCCCCATGGGGCAAGGATTCGGGAGACATCCCCGCGGTGGCTTGCATATCTTTGTGAAGAAATTCAAGACCAGATGCCCACCTAAGAAGGTGATGACCCTTGGCGGGATCCCAGCCAAGGAGGACCACAAGGCCCCCGGCAAGAGCCTTGCCGGGAATGACAGCGAGCGCCACAGCAAGACCCTTGCCGGGCCCCCGGCAAGGCCCTTGCCAAGGACACCCGTGGGGCCACCACCAGGCCCACACCAGTCGCGCCCCCACCGCCGTTCGCATGCAGCTGCCGACCCAACCAGTTGGGCAGGCACCTGCGTGGCGGCGTGTTGATCTTCGTGGAGACCCACCGCTGCGCCACCTCAGCTACTTGCCTGCCTACATGGCACCACAAGCACCGCTGGCCAGGGCGCGTGTCAACACAAGAGGGAGCGGCGACGGACGGGACGGGGCTCTCCCCCGCCCCCGATAAAGCAAGGACACCTAAGCAAGGCGCATTAAATGCGCCTTGTCATGTAATGCGAGGGATAAACTCGCATTAGTGTACCCTTTCCACCTCCTGTGTGCCACTGTGGCAGCCCCTTTCCTATAAAAGGAGGCCCGAGGCGACCAGGAGGGGGATTCGGCTTTTTTGGAGCTCTACACGCCCCATAGCTAGTTCAAGAACACTGATATACAGTCCACCAAAGCAGGAGTAGGGTTTTACGCATCCTCGCGGCCTGAACCTGGATAAAGGAACCGTGTGCTATCTGTTTGATCCGCTCTTCTCACGACCCCCGCGCCCCGCAACCGTAGTAGGGATTCTTGTGATCCCATAGGTGTCGTTTCACACCGACATCTTTGGCGCGCCAGGCAAGGGATGCGCAGTTGTGAGAATCGGCTTTAGCAGTTAGTTCGACGCTCCTTCATCGTCATGGCGCCCAAGAAGAAGACGACGGTGGCGGTTGACCCGTCGGATGCCGGACATCCCGTCCCGACGCAGGCGAGCAGCGGACCGGTCGCGGAAAGGACCCGGGGCGCCGTTCGCAAACACCAACACCGTCCCAGCAGCCGGAGTTTGGGAGGCGGCGATGTTCGTGCGACTGGCAACGGGCTGCACGCCGCCAAATCCAAGGATGGAGCCAGGCCCCCCGCGGAAGGCGCGGGGCCTTCCAGGATCGCTGCCACCCCGACCGAAGGCGACGCTAGGGCTTCCCAGACTCCCACGCCGGCGCCGACGGCGCGCTCCTCTCGAGCGGCGCGCGACGGACGGCATAATCACACCGAAGACACCGGGCGTTGCCGCGGGAAGAGCCCTGAGCACCCCTCCCGGGATGTAGAAGACCTGCCCGCTCGCCGAGGCGCTGTCGAAGGTGGCGCGCAACCGCGGGGTCGTGATAGAGCTCCTTCTGACATGGTCAGAAGTCGAAGCGCGTCGCGATCCGTGTAGGTTTCGCTACCACCAACGCCAGCAGAAGCCCTGGCGCGCGCGCAGTTGCTCCTCGATTCCCCCCCCCACTACGGGGAAACTCGACGAATGGAGAGCCACCATCCGAAGCCTTGTTGCGGTGGCCAACAAAGACGAACCAAGCCCGGCGGAGCCCCCGGGTCGACGCTCCGACGGAGTCCCACGCACCAGTGGCAGGAGAGCTGGCGGCGCCGCAACCACGGTGCACTCGCCCCCTCCTCGCCCGGCGCCGCGGACGCCAGTCCGTCGTGACGTCACGGGCGACGCAATCTCCATAGCGTCGCCCGACCCGCGGACCCACTGTGACCAGCGCCAAGTCCTTCGGGAATGAGAGCATGAAGACGCTCGAACCACTATCGAGCGCCGGCGCGGAGCGCGCCACCAGTCAGACAGGCGAGCGGTGCCTGCTATGGACCTCCCGGCACCGGGGAGCCCTGGAGGCCTACCTTACGAGGTAGGCTGTCCGGCTTTTACCTGTGAGCTGCGGCAGTTCCAGTGGCCCACTCACCGCACTTTCAAACCTGACGTGGGCGAAAAGTACAGCGGCAAGACTCGCCCGTCCGAGTTCCTCAGCATTTACACCATCGCGATGCAGGCTGCCGGAGCCCGCGATGATAAGGTGCTTGCGAATTACTTTCCGTTGGCTCTTAAACCCAACGCCATGTCATGGTTGATGCACTTTCCGGTAGACTCCATTTCCTCCTGGTCGGATTTGTTCCATGAGTTCGTGGGCGCCTTCACTGGTGGTCACCAAGCTCTTGGCCAAGCAAGTGATCTACACGTCATTCCCCAGAAGGGAGGCGAGAGTCTCCGCAAGTACATACAGAGGTTCAGCCGGATACAGTACAATATCCCTGATGTTCACCCTGCCGCCATCATCAGTGCGTTCCATCAGAACGTGCGTAATCGCAAGATGCACGAAGAGCTGGAAATGAAGAAGGTGAAAGATGTAGCAGAACTCTATGTTCTCGCTGACAGATGTGCCCGGGCTGAAGAGGGAAGGAAGTACCCCGGCGAAGATGCCGGCGTGGAAACCGACTCCTCAGACGAGGATACTGCCGCCCCTGCGAAGAAAGGCCGGCACCGCAACAGGAAGCGCAAAGGAAAAGCCGTGCTTGCCGTTGAGGGGTCTGATGACACCGGCTCCACCAAGAAAACCAAGGCAGATGACCCCGGCAAGGAAATTGCCGGATGTGTCGCCTGCCGGGCCTTGGCGGTTGCCGAGAAGCCAGGCAACTCCGACAAGCGGTACTGCAAGATCCATCACACCAAAGGCCATGCTCTCCAAGACTGCCGACAGGTTGAGCTCCTCGCTAAGAAGCAGAGGGCTGAATATGAGAGGCGGGACAAGGAGAAAGGCCAAGACGGTGCCGAGGGATCCGGCAAGAAGTGTGACGGCCAGGCGGGCCGTCGCGGCAAGGATAAACAACAGGAGAGGCCCGCCCGGGGCCGTGACAAAAAGGAAGAAGACGACGATCACGAAGAGGACGACGAGTCCGGCGACCAATAGTTTCAGAAAGCTACAGAGGCCATGTGCGTCGACGGCGGCGCCTCGCTGCATACCTCTCATCGCCGGCTTAAACAGTGGGCGCGAGAGATTACAGCGGCAGAGCCGTCGTTTGATGCCCAAAGGCTGCTGAAGTGGTCCAACACACCTATCATTTTTGACACTGAGGATCACCCTGATCGCACTACTGCGGTCGGGTGCTTGCCGTTGTTGGTTTCACCAACGATACACAACCTCAAGGTGACAAAGATGCTAGTCGATGGCGGGGCCGGTCTGAACTTGATCTCGCCTGTCGTGATCGAGAAGCTGTAGATTCCTGATGGAGACCTCGAAGAGACGGACACGTTTCAAGGGGTCAACCCGAGAAGAAGCCAACCCAAGGGAAACGTCACACTGCCCGTGACTTTTGGAAGCAACCTGAACTTTAGGACGGAGAGGATCGTGTTTGATGTTGCCAAGATCCCCTTGCCCTACAACGGGATCCTTGGCCGCCCAACGCTGGCCAAGTTCATGGCGTCGGCGCACTACGCCTACAACACCCTAAAGATGCCAGAACCTGTGACGATCATCAACATCCCCTCCGATAAGAAAGATGCGCTGATTTGCGCTGACCAACTATACCAGCAAGCAGTTGCCGCAGCCGCCGCCACTAGGGCACTTGCTCCTGCCGCTGGGACCCCGGGAGGGAAGAAGATGAAGAAGGCCGGTGAGACCTCGGACACCCACTCCAGCAAGCGCACCTCTTTGGGGTGTAGCGCTGCCGTTGAGGATGTGCCAGAGAGCTCCATCGGCGGAAACAAGAAGTCTAGGGCCACCCCGCCGGGAACCTAGAAGGTTTCCGTCAATGAGGACGGCACGGGAGGAGCTTTTACCATAAGCTCCACCCTTGACGACAAATTGGAAGAAGCGCTCGTCACCTTCCTGCGGGCGAATGTCGATGTGTTTGCATGGCAAGCTTCCGACATCCCCTGCGTTCCCAGGGAGGTGATTGAGCACCACCTTGCTGGCTGTCCTCATGCGCGGCCCGTCAAGCAGAAGGTCAGGAAGCAAGCTTTGGAACGGCAAGAGTTCATCACGGAGGAGATCTGGAAACTGGAGACAGCAGGTTTGGTAAGAGGAGTGCTCCATCCGACGTGGTTGGCCAATCCGGTCGTGGTGCGCAAGGAAAATGGGAAGTGGAGGCTGTGTATTGATTACACAGATATCAATAAGGCTTGTCCTAAAGACCCCTTACCGTTGCCGCGCATCGACCAGATTGTTGACTCCATGGCTGGGTGTGATCTGTTGTCATTCCTCGATGCCTACTCCGGCTACCACCAGATCTTCATGACAAGAGAAGACGAAGAGAAAACAGCATTCATCACCCCATGTGGTATGTATTGTTTCATGCGAATGCCTTTTGGGTTGAAGAGTGCTGGTTCGACATTCGCGAGGGCGGTCCAGATTGGTTTTGAAGCCCAGCTCCACAGAAATATGGAAGCCTATATGGATGACATAGTGCTCAAAACCAAGGACAGGGCAACCCTCATACCAGATTTGCAAGAGATGTTTGCAAACCTGCGCAAGATCAATCTCAAGCTGAACCTTGAGAAGTGCGTCTTTGGCATCCCGTCCGGCAAACTTCTCGGGTTCTTTGTGTCACAGCGTGGGATAGGGGCCAACCCGGACAAGATCAAAGCTATAGAGCAGATTGAGGCACCCAAGCGAATCAAGGATGTGCATCTGCTTGCTGGTTTCGTCGCCGCCATGGGCAGATTCATCTCCAAGTCTGCCGAGCGCGCCCTTCCCTTTTTCAAGATCTTGAAAAAGGCGGGCCCTATGGAGTGGACACCAGAAGCCGAGGCAGCGTTGCAAGATTTGAAGAAGTACCTCTCCTCCGCGCCAACACTAGTTGCGCCTAGGCCCCAGGAGCCGTTGCTGCTATACCTAGCGGCAACGAACCAGGTGGTCAGCGCCGCACTAGTAGCGCAAAGAGAGGTTGACAACGAGGTAATGGCAGCAACAGAGCCCGACACCACCGATGTGGAGACGACACAACCAGTCGAAGTGCCGCCAAAGAAGAAAATGATGCAGCGCCTGGTCTACTTTGTTAGCTCCCTCCTGCAGGGGGCTAGATCAAGGTATTCCAGTGTGCAGAAACTGCTCTTCGGCCTCCTTATGGCCTCGAGGAAGCTGCGTCTCTACTTCCAGGCACACGAAATCACTGTCGTCACTCGCCTCCCTCTGCAACGGATATTGCACAATCTAGATGCAACGGGGAGGATTGTGGAATGGGCACTGGAGCTGTCCAGCTTTGGCCTCAAGTTTGAAAGTACTTCGACGATCCAGAGCCGAGTCCTGGCGGAGTTCATTGCAGAATGGACCGCAACACCTGACGAAGAAGCCCAAGAGACTGCCCTCCCCGGCAAGGAGGCAAGTTGCAGTTGGATCATGTACTTTGACGGAGCTTTATCCTTACAAGGTGCCAGGGCTGGCGTGCTGCTTGTCGCCCCCACCAGAGAGCACCTCAAGTATGTGATCCAGATGCACTTCCCCAGGGAGGTGTCGATGAACAATACGGCAGAGTACGAGGGGCTGCTTGCCGGTCTTAGGATCGCGGCGAACCTCGGAATCAAGAAACTCATCGTCAGGGGTGACTCGCAGCTTGTCGTCAAGCAAGTTAACAAAGACTACCAGAGCCCGTTGATGAAGGCCTACGTCGATGAAGTGAGAAAACTGGAAGAGCGTTTCGACGGTATACAGGCTGAGTACATTCCCCGAGCGGAGAACGATGTCGCCGATTACCTGTCGAAACGCGCTGCCCTCAAACTACCTGTGGAACCAGGTACCTTTGTGCTTCAGCTTACTCAGCCATCCGTTGATCCATCAACAGGGCAGAACAAGAGGAGGAAATCAAGGCCCGGCAAATAATTTCCCGCTGAGCTCCCCGGAGCCGCCGGCAAGGATGTTGCCGGAGACACTGAGCCCGCCACGGGACGGCTGGCTCCGGCGGAGCGTCAAGCTCTTGCCGTCGAAACGGCCGCCCCAATAGCGGAGGAAATGCCTTTAGTCCTCGCCGTCGAGCCCTAGGCTCCGGCATGGGCACAGCATACCGTCCGATTCCTCCAAACAGGGGAACTTCCTGAAGAGCATGAAGAAGCGAAAAAAGTAGCCCGTCGCTCTACCATGTACCAGTTCGTCGATGACGTCCTATACAGGAAGAGGCCGAACGGTGTGAAATTGAAGTGCATCCCTCGAGAGGAAGGACTGGAGCTGTTGGCGGAGATACACGGAGGCATATGTGGATCCCACATCAAGTCGAGGGCCCTTGCCGGCAAGGCATTCCGGCAAGGTTTCTTCTGGCCCACCGCCCTCCAGGATGCGACGACACTAGTCACCAGGTGTGAAGCGTGTCAGTTCCATTCGAAGAAGCTTCATCAACCAGCTCAAGCCCTTCAAACCATTCCTCTCTCCTGGCCCTTCTCGGTCTGGGGACTCGACATACTGGGCCCTTTCCCCCGCGCTGTCGGGGGCTTTGAGTACTTGTATGTTGCAATCGACAAGTTCACAAAGTGGCCGGAGGTGGAGGCAGTGAGGAAGGTCACAGCTCAGTCGGCCGTCAAGTTCTTCAAGGGGCTAGTGTGCCGCTTTGGTGTACCCAACAGGGTCATCACCGACAACGGCACACAGTTCACAAGCCGCACCTTCATGCAATATACTCAGGACCTCGGCAGCAAAGTCTGTTTCGCTTCCATTGCCCACCCACGAAGCAACGGGCAAGCTGAGAGGGCGAATGCTGAAGTGCTGCGGGGCTTAAGGACAAAGACCTTTGACAGGCTACACAAGAGCGGAAGGCGCTGGATTGATGAGTTGCCGACGGTTCTTTGGTCGATCAGAACGACGCCAAATTGAGCCACCGGCCAGACACCCTTTGCCCTGGTATACGGGGCAGAAGAAGTTATCCCCACTGAACTCATACACGGGTCACCTCGAGTGCTCGCTTATGATGAGCTTGAGCAAGAGCAACTGCGGCAAGATGACGCAATGCTCCTTGAGGAAGATCGTCTTCGGGCGGCTGTGAGAGCGGCACGCTACCAGCAAGCCTTGCGCCGCTACCATAGCCGCAGGGTCCATGCCCGAAGCCTTGAGGAAGGCGACCTTGTCCTTCGGTGCGTTCAATCGGCCAAGAATTCCAACAAGTTGACGCCAAAGTGGGAAGGCCCTTACCAGGTAATACGAGTCACCAGGCTTGGCGCAGTCTGCCTGGGGACCGAAGATGCCGTTCCGGTGAGTAGCTCCTGGAACATTGGGCATCTTCGCAAGTTTTACCCATGAGGTGCGGCTTGCCGGGCCTCCCGGCAAGCCACCTTTTGTACAAGCATTGCCGATGATGCATGTAACCCTTCGTACAAAGCCAGGCGCAGACCCTAAGCATAAATAAATGAAGCGCTAGCGCCCTAAGTTATAACATGCATGCTTGGTCGAGTCTCGTCCTTGGTTAGGGTTGATAGTGCTTAGCGGCGACTGACCCCTAGCTTAGAGGTCGAGTGTGCGTCTCTTTGCCGTCCTTTTGTCTTCGTTGATTCGTAGGACTCACGAATGCCCTTGCCGGATCACTTGAGGACGGAAAAGAAAAGAGGGGCGGATCGGCATTTGAACCCCGGCAAGCCAGTACTGCCGGGGGCTGCAAGAGCAAAGGTTCACCGACGGCAAACCAAAGTTGCCGGGGGCTACCACTTCAGATAAGTTCTCCATCCCTTATCATGCATTCCCTTATGGACTGAGGTATGTGAAACCTCGTTTTTCCTAAAAGATACCATGCTCCTCTAACTCTAGGCCCTAGGACCCGTTCCTGGGGCCAGGTTTGATCATAGTCACGGCAGCAAAAGGATGAAACAAGGAGCCTGAACCCGCTCATCCCTGCCTCCGCCGAAGGTGTGAGAAAGCTCGAGTGAGGTGGAGAGACGGCAAGGCCTGTTGCCAGGCGAGGAAATGTTTATCTTAGAGATATCAAGGATTTACTCCTTGTCGTGGGTTCTACCCGCAGACAAATAGCCCAGCAAACATCCCTTTTTCATTAAAAACATTCCATTCAGGTACAGTTCGTAGGGAATGAGAAACATGAATGATGGGATTACAAGTTTTAAATTCAGCTAAGGCCCGAAGGCTTACAAACTAAAAAGAGATAAGGTGCCCGTAATCCCTTCCTCGTCCCTCTCCTCAGGAGGCAGGTCAAGGAGGCGAAAAGGACAAAGGGAGCGCCTAGGCGAGGAACAAGCGGCAGAAAGCACCAGGAAAACACCCCGGCGGCCAACTCCACAGGAAGCTGGTGATGATGATGATGGTAGAAGAGCTGGAAGATGAGGCGACAAGACCGGCAATACACGACGAAGGCATCAATGCCCGCGTACTGACGGCCCGCCATCCACCTTCTTCGCCTTCCCGCACTTCCTACGCCAGCCACCCAAGGAGACGGCCACGAGGAGTTGGTGGGGGCTCGATGCAGATGCTGCTGCTGCCAACGTCGCCCCAGGACAACGGGGCCGACGCCTAGTCGGACCCATCATCCCGCCACCCACCAATCTCGTCCCCGCTGTCGCTGTCCTCCTCGTCACTCCCGCCCGAGGAGGAATCTTCATCGTCGGTGGAGCTCTCCACGCAGCACTTCAGGCGAGTTCCGAAATCGCCGAAGATCTTGACGGAGAGAAGGCCGCCCTCCATCAGCTTAAAATGGAGGCTGAACCCCTCCGCCAGGTGGTGGATACGAGCGAACGTCTTCCATCCTCGGCGAAGATACATCACGTGAGGAGCTGGGAAATCAACGCGAACCCGTGTGCCGCTGATCCCGCAGCCCCTCATATGCAGCCGCAATGACTCCGGCGGATCCAGCTCCATCTCCCGCGCGAATGGAGTCGGGAGACGGAGGCGACGACGAGGCGGCCGGCGCAGCCTGACGAAGAACTCGCAAGGGTCGTCCCCAACGTGGCCCTCCGTGGGAGGAGGAACCGCTCGCGGAGGCGAGGCCGGCGCGCCGCCCCGTCCTCCTCTTCCCTGAGCGCCTCGGCCTCGCCCCCTCCCCCTTCCCCTCGCGGCTGGCTCTGCCACCACAGGTGCAGGAGAAGGAGGGACACGTTGTCGAGCGGCGACCCTCGCCACCACCGTTAAAGGACCAGGATTCCCTCTATCCATGGCGGATGGAAGGGGGAAAGCAGAAGCTGAAGAAAGGAGGAGATGAAAGAATGCGGGGCGCCGTCCTCCCCCTCCCGCTCCTTACAAAGGAGTGGGGTGGGGGCTCGACCGCCCCACTCCGCCAATCAAGACGTAGAAGGCGCCGGGAACTGGGACCGACCCGCTGCCTCTGTCGGCGTTCTGGGAACGGGGGTCCCCAGACTTGCCTGCCTGCGGCCAGCGGCGTGGCTCAAAGGGGGCCCAGCACGGCCCATCTTCATCAACACAAGACCCAAGACCCTCGCGAGGGGCCAAGCCTCGCGGGGCGGACGACGCGGAACTTCCTCAGGCGCGGCCTCATCAGGCTGGCTCACGAGGAGGCGGAGAGATCAAGGCGGGGTACCTCACAAGTGCCCATGACGCAAGCCATGACGATCAAGGCAGTGTCCTCCTTTCCTCTTTGGTGCAAAGGGGGCAAGCGCAGGCGAGAGGATCAATCAAAGACATCCATTTCGGTGCAACGAGACCAAGACTAGTCCAACGGTGGGAAGGAGGTCATCGTGGAGCCCAGGACGGCGTCACCACAGAGCCTTTGGCAGGCGAGGACCAACTTTAGTCAGGATAAGTGTACCAGATGTTCCCCTTCAAAATGGCCAACTATTGGCGCCCTTCCCGCTCAATATTTGGGAAGAGGCCTAGGGCCTTTGCCTATAAATAGGACTAGCCGCCCCCAGGGTAGAGGGATCGGAATCTAGACCGAGGAATCGGGGAATCCAGGACCCGGGCAAGCAAGAAACCAGTAAGAGAGAGAGAGAGAGAGAGAGAGAGAGAGAGAAGGGCGGCTAAACTCCTCCTAGCAGTTCATCGCCCCAGCCAAGAGCAGACCCTCGCGAGGCTGTTCTTCCTTGTATTGTTCATCATCATCAGCCCAAGAGGCAATCCACCACACCACAAACTAGAGTAGGGTATTACACCACAATGGTGGCCCGAACTAGTATAAACTTTGTGTCTCTTGTGCTGTTCTTTCAGTAGTTTAGATCCTTGCGAGACGGAGAGGTAGAGGGCGAAGTCTCCACGCGCACCCCAGAGTTCGAACCTCAAGGGTCTGCCGGAACCCGAAATCTGACATTTGGCGTGCCAGGTAGGGGTGCGCCGGAACTCGACTTCCACCGCTCCGTTCTCCTCCCACCGTCGCGTCCATGTCCGACGCTCGTCGGGCCCGCGCCGAGCGCCGGGCCGCCATCGCTTCCCGTGTCGCCCAGATGGCTCCCGTCGGCGGGCGTCCTCGTCGTTCCCTGTTACCCGCCGCCAACGCCGCCACCGGCCCGGCGGGGAACGAGCAGCAAGCATCGTCTCAGCACCCGTCCGTGCGGCAAGACGGCCGCACGGCTACTCCATCGCTCACACCAGCTGGTTCTTCGTCCCGCGCGCTCCGCGCACCCTTGGAGGCTCGAGCTGCGCTCATCGCGGCAAACGAGCTCCTGCGCTACCGTCCCGTCGACGACGTCTACGAAGAGTGGCTTGACCGCATCGCCGAGCTCGTCCGCGCCGCAGGGGGCTCTCCCGCGCCGTCCGTTCCGCTGCGCTGCACCCCGCCCTGCGCGGGCAACGAAGCTCCGGGGGCATACCAGCCGCCTCCTCTTCAAGAAGACGCCATGGCCCCAAGGTGCGTGGCCCCTGGGTGGAACCCGCTCCGTCAGGTGCCAGCGCAGCAAGAGCGGAGCTGCCAAGAGGTCCCTCGTCCGCAAGAAGCTGCCCGGGCGCTCCCCGCTCCGGCACGACCGACCCTGCAGAGTTCCTCCAGCTCTATGAGCTGGGCATCGAAGCTGCCAGCGGAGATGAGAAGGTCATGGAGAACTGGTTCCCCATGGCGCTCAAGGAAGGAGCTCGCACCTGGCTCCTAAATCTGGCTCCAGGCACGATCTCTTCCTGGGACCATATGCGCACCCCCTTCATCGCCAACTTCCAAGGTACTCACGACTGGCCGCCCGCCATGAGCGACATGCGCTGCATCAAGCAACAACCCGGAGAAACCCTGCAAAAGTACATCCAGCACTTCAATAGCGCGCGCCTCAAGATCCCCAAGGTGTCCGAGGAGGCCATCATCTCAGCCTTCTCCGACGGTGTGCGCGACGTCAAGATGAAGGAGGAGCTGGCGATGCAGGAAGACCTGTGCACCTCCCTGGAGCTGTTCAACTTGGCGACCAAGTGCACCAGGGCTGAGGAAGGGCGTCTCTCCCTCCTCGAGCTGCCTGCCGCAGACCCAGAAGAGAAAAAGCCCAAGGCCATGGACGCGAAGCGCAAGGGGGCTGCCGTGCTCGCGGCAGAGCCAGACACCAAGCGGGGCAAAGATCTGCCTGAATCCTCAAGGGGCAGCCGGTACTGTGTGTACCATGACCTCCACACCCACAACACCAACGAATGCCAAGAACTCCGTGCCGTGCGAGAAGGAAGGATCAGCCGTTGTCCCGACCGTGCTGACCGGGGCTACGGCCGAGGAGGAGGAAGAAACGCAGGACGCTGGGAAGACCGCGGCCCGCGCCAAGGGTGGCGCGATCAACCTTGCGAGGATCGCTGGCGAGACCTGCCTCGCGAGGGAGACTGGAGGGATCAGCCTCGTGAGGATCGCCCACAAGGCAACGCAGGCCTCCCTCCACTACCAGCGCAGCGAAGGAGGAACAAGGACCGCCATCGAGACGAGGGGGCTGGGGGCTTCCAGGAGCCACGCGCGATCGCCTGCATCCTGGGCGGAGCTCAAGCCCCAGCCTCTCAACGCATCTTCAAGCACTTTGCCCGCGAAGTGAATGCAGTCCTCCCCAAGCTCGAAGCAATGCGCCCTCTCAGGTGGTCAGCGTGCGCCATCACGTTCAACTCAACGGATCAACTCAAGTGTGCGGCCACAGCCGGAGTCCTCCCGATGCTTTGATCCCCAGTCATCAGCAACGTACTGGTCACCAGGACCCTCATCGATGGTGGGGCAGGGCTCAACGTCCTGTCCGTGGAAACATTCAACAATCTCCAAGTGCCCTATGACCAGCTTCAGCCAACCAAGCCTTTCTCCGGAGTCACCGACGGCTCCACGGTCCCGATTGGGCAGGTCCGCCTCCCTGTCACCTTCGGGGCACGCAACAACTACCACACCGAGCTCATCGACTTCGACGTCGCCCACATCCGCCTGCCGTACAACATCATCCTCGGGTACAACATCCTCAAGATGCCTGGAAGTGGCGGAGTCATCACGGTGCCCTGTGAAGAGAAGGATGCAGTGTGTTCCCTGGAGCGAGCCTTTTAGGCCGCGTCACTGGAAGACCCGGATCGCGGAAGCAGGAGGCTTCCCGAGACCACCCCCAAGAAGAAGACATCGTCCAGACTAGCGGTCCCCTCGGGGCCCGCGTCTGCCCAAGGGGAACCTCCCTCCATCGCATAGGAAAGCGCGCCCGGCGCCCTCCTCTGGCAGGGCTCGGGGGCTCTCCCCTGGAGGGCCACCGACCTGGCCAAGGTCACGAGGGAGGTGCTAAGGCACCATGTGGAGGCGTGCTTCGCAGCACGTTTCCCTCGAGAAGGAGCAAGAGAAGGAGGGTCAGACCAGCAGGAGTTCGTCAACAAGGCCGTTCAAGAACTACAGGAATCAGGAATCATGAGAGGTTGCCGCCGTCTACCGGCTGTGGCTCCCCATCCAGGCGAGGATGGTGGGCTGCGCGTCTGCATCGACGTACCAGGGCTCAATCAAGTTGCCACGATGGAGCGCCTCTGGCCCTCGCAAGTGGGGCGCTGCGGAGGTCCGCCCCACAGCTACGTTCGCATGCCTTACGGCTTGCCGAGCGCGGCTGCTACATACCAGCGCCTCATGAGGGGCATCATGGAGGCTCAAGAAGAAAGGTGTTCCGCAGACTTGGTGGAGATGGAGATGATTCGCGAGGAGCCACCAGAGCCTCTGGGGCCTCCCGAGGCCCCTGGCCCTGGGGGCTCGTGAGGATCGGCTTCCGCAGCCCACCGAGTCTGCTGCACCAACACTCCTTCGTCCTCGACATCTTCAGGTGACATCTTTCAAGTTTCATTTCCAGCTGGGAGCGCCCCCCAGGGCTGCATCATTCCCAGGCCGCATGGGTCCGTCCCTGCGGCATGTATCCCTTTTTATTTTCAGTCATTAGCTTGCTTTGTTGGGGGCGCCCTTCGGGCTGCATCATCCCCAGGTCGCTTGGGCCAGGACCAGTAGGATGTATCTCCCTTGCGTTTATTTCTGGCTATGTATTCGCCCATCATGCTTGATTACTCGATGCCTGTCCACGACACCTCTTCTTCTCCATGTCGACCACTTGCACGTTAAAGGGGGCGTACCTGAGCATCGCGACTCAAGGCTCTTACTAGCTCTCCAGCCCTCACCCTCTGGCCTTGTCCACGGCATCGCGACCTGGCATACCAGCGACGGCTGAGACAAGCTCGAGGGCCGGGACCCGAGGACGTAGAGTGCCGGCATCTAACCAGTTTTGCAGGAACACATCACAAGATAAGGCCCAGTGCCAGGCGCAACCCGCCTAGAGGTAGGGCTCCGTGAGTCCCGCGCTGGCTCACGGGTGCCCAAATACACCTCACCTAGCCCTACCGTGCCGGCCACGTGTCAGGGCGGGGCTGTACATGCCCCGGGGGCTCCTCCCGGAGGGGAGCCCCCTCCCATGTACCAGTGGAAGCACCATGCTCCGCGCTGGCTGACGACACTGCCGAGGAGCGGCTATGCCCGTACACATGCGGAAGCGCTATGCTCCGCGCTGGTGATAAACAACTGAGGGTGGCCCCCGGGCCGCATCAACCCCAGGGAGCCCAGAGCTCAGTGTCTAGCCTCATCGCAACGCCTCCCCTCGGGAGTGCCGCGCGAGGGGGCTGGGCACGGGGGGTGCGCCTGGGTCACGCCCAGACGCACGCCACCCAGCCAGGCCCCCCGGGCCTGGCTCGTCGCGCGTCTCTCCCCGAGCGGAGCCAAGGTATGAAGGCCGTTTGAGCGTCAAGGGGGACCCCTGAGCATCGCGACTCAGGGGCCTAACTGGTCCCATAGCCCCTCACTCCTTAGTTCCGAAAGGCTAATGCTGGGTGAGGTACGCGCGGGGGCCGGGCTCTGTAGACGTAGAACAGTAGTTCCACTTGCATCTCACCTCCTCACTTGCTGTTTGCGCGTCAAGGGGGACTCCTGAGCATCGCGACTCAGGAGCCTAACTGGCTCCGTAGCCCCTCACTCCTTTGGTCCCGTCCTGGTTTCCGGTCGGGGCTAATGCTGGGTGAGGTACACGCGGAGTCGGGCTCTGCAGACGTAGAACGGAAGATCCACCTACATCACACCTCCCTACTTGTTGTTCGTGCGCCAAGGGGAACTCCTGAGCATCGCAACTCAGGAGCCTAACTTGTCACGTAGCCCCTCACTCCTTTGGTCCCGTCCTGGTTTCCGGTCGGGGCTAATGCTGGGTGAGGTACGCGCAGGGCCGAGCTCTGCCAGCGTAGAACACAAGCAAGTAGGGAGGAAAAGCATAAAATTCAAGGAATTTAAAAGCAAATATTACAGTCCATACTGTCGTCTCAATACCAAACGCAAGTTTAAACGCCTCCCCGAGGCATGATACATGCGCAGGAATTAAAATCAGGACAGGAGCAGTAGCGGAGTCACTTGTCGTCGGTGGAGCAGCGCGGAGTGGCTTCGCCTCATGGAGCAGCAGGGCTGGCAGCGCCTTGCTTCGGCTTGGTGCTGAAGGCCCAGAACTTCCCCAGCAGCGCCTCCGCGCACCCCTTTACGGCCTCGGCAGCGGCGGCAGCACCCTCGCCGCTTACTGGCTCCAACAGGCTGTCGAGGTCAGCGCTGGGGTCGCGAAGGTAGATGTGGGTGAAGACCCGCGTCAGCGCTGTAGAAGACAGGACACGCGCCTCGGCCTCAGCCGTGGGGCCAAGGCCAAGGGCGACATCCTCAAGGGCACGAACCAGGAAGGGAAGCAGCTTGGCGGGGCCGTCCTCGGCGCCGGCCAGCGGGCTCTCTAGGCCGCTCTCGTAAAGCGTCTTCAGTGAGGAGCGAGCTTTCTTCTCCATGTCCGCGAAGGCCACGCGATCCTCGTAAAGAACCCGGGCTTTGCCGTCCATCTCAACCTTCGTCGCCTCCAGCTCCTTCTCCAGCGCGCCTAGACGGTCGTGGCGCTTCTTGAGCTTGGCCTCCTGGCCCTCGATGGCCGCCTCGCGAGCCTTCGTGCCTTCCTCTTGCTCCTGGCGAAGGCGGACCTCTTTCACGAGCTGGTCCCGCAGACCTTGCAGCTTGTCCTCCAGCGCCGTGCAACGACCGCGGACTTCAACCACCTCCCCCAGGGCTGCGTCGCGAGCAGCCTTCGTCTCGAGGATGGCCTGCCTCTCCTCATCGTAGGCCGTCGAGGCCTGAACCAGCACCGCCCGGATTGAAGCGTCAGAGCGAATCCATCCTGAAGCCAGCTCCAAGCGCCCGGCCACCAGGCGGGGGTCAGCGCCAAGAAGATCCTGCCGCAACCGGTCCTGTCCAGCAACATCATGCTCCAGGACGGCAGGAGGAGTTGGAGAAACAGCAGTTGGAGGAGCAGGAGGAGAAGGCGGCGACGGCAAGACCACAGTGTCCTGAGGTGGAGCCTGCTGCGCCCCAACGGCTGTGGTGGCGGCAGTAGGTAAAGGCACCACATGAGTCACTTGGGCCATGGGGGCTGAGCTCGCCCCAGCCAGCTCAGCCAGGCCACGCGAGGATGACCGGGCAGGAGAAGCCCGTGCGTCGCGGTCATCTCCTTCCGCAGGCGGAGGCGCTGCCGCGGATGGAGCCTCAGGAGTCCCCTTCGGCTTCTTCGCCGCGGGCGCCAACCTATTCAAGAGATGCGAACATCAAGCCTCAGCTGCAGGACAAGGAATAAAGACAAGGATCAAGCACTTACGGGTCGTCGCCGGTGAGCTCGGGCAGCCTCCGGCCAAACTTGAAGCCTGACAGCCGGCTGGAAGGGTCAACCTCGGAAGCAGAAGGCGCGTCTGCAGACTGCCTCGGGGCAGGGGCAGACCCGTGGGAGATCAGCCCGGTCCTGTCCTTCTTTGGGATCAAGGGCAAGCTCCCGCCGACCTGCTCGTCTCCATCCTCGTCATCATCACTCGAAGAAAGGTGGAGAGTGCGGGGCCTGCGCTGGGGGAGGGGAGCCCTCGACTCTTCGTCGGTCACCTCGGAGTCAGGCCCCTTCTCCCGCTCTTCTTCGCCCTCCTCCTTGCCAGAGTCGCCGGAGGACATGTCCACCAGTCCCTCGGGAGCCGCCACGGGCACGGGCCCGTCCCCGTTGAAGACGGGCATGGACTCCACCACCTGTTCCCAGTCGTCGCGGAGGAACAAGGGCGTAGGCGCGCCCTCCAACCTTGCCACCTCGCCCCCGACCAGAGATTGGAGGACCGCGGCCAAATCTTCGTCGCCTAAGGCC
Source organism: Triticum urartu (assembly GCF_003073215.2). Taxonomy (NCBI): domain Eukaryota; kingdom Viridiplantae; phylum Streptophyta; class Magnoliopsida; order Poales; family Poaceae; genus Triticum; species Triticum urartu. The sequence continues at coordinate 462,888,383 of NC_053028.1, forward strand.
GCAGGTCTCGGATGAGGCCTCCACATCGGAGGTGAGTACTGCTGAAGTGGAGCCAGCTGGTGCTCCAGGAACTCCCTCAGCAGTGACGCGCCGGTCAGCTTCGCCGCCGCCATGCTGGCCGGCCTCAGGTCCGCGTCCATCTTCTCCAACACCAGTTTCGCGCGGGGGTCCATGAGCTCCGCTCGGCACCAGTCGCTGGAGCTCACGGGCTGCTCCGCGGGCAAGATCAGCCGAGGGTGGATGCACCCGGCATCTGCCAAGACCCACTTGCTCCTGAAGCCCTCAATCCTCTTCCCGGGCTTCGAAATGGCAATGGTGCCACCATACGCGACGAAGCTCGCGCACGCGGAAGGAGAACCGCGAGAGACCCGGAGGGAGAAGTAGTGGCGCAGCAAGGCCACTGAGGGCTGCACCCCTACGCGAGCCTCGCAGTAATAAGCGAAGATCGCCAGGGGAAGGACGGAGTTGGGGTGGAGATGCAGAGCCTATAAGTTGTAATGGTGGAGGACAGAGAAGAAGAACTCGGAGAAGGGAGGCACCAGGCCTGCAGCAATGGAGCTTACGAAGAGAGGATAAAAGGTGCTCCCTCGGCCTTCGGGGGTGGTGGAGCCGGCCTTGAACACCTTCGCCCCGTCGATGCCCTGCGCCGCCGCCATCCGGCGCAACCGAGCAAAGCCCGCCTCCGACACGTTCGGCAAGTCCAGAGCAGACGAGTACCAAGCTTCGGCCGAAGACTGGCGAGGCGCCATGGCTTCCTAGGTCACACGGTCGGAGTAGATTTGGAAATTTGGAGGAAGAAAGGGGAGGCGCAAGAAAGGGGATCTGAGTAGCAACCGGAGAAAGCAAAGGCAAAGCCTGGGGAGATGCCGCTCCTTTATCAACCTGCGCGGTTGCTGAAGCACTCGCGTCCAATCAACCACCACGCGGCGACCAAGGCCGCAGGCTGTTAGGGCCCGCGGCGCTTCGCCCTTGCCCTTTCGCCTCTCAGCACGGCCAAGTCCATGTGTGCCTTGGGCCCGGGGGCTACTGTCGGCGTTCTAGGAACGGGGGTCCCCAGACTTGCCTGCCTGCGGCCTGCGGCATGGCTAAAAGGGGGCCCAGCATGACCCATCTTCATCAACACAAGACCCAAGACCCTCGCGAGGGGCCAAGCCTCGCGGGGCGGACGACGCGGAACTTCCTCACGCGCGGCCTCATCAGGCTGGCTCACGAGGCGGCGCCAGCCCGCGCAGTGTCCTCCTTTCCTCTTTGTGCAAAGGGGCAAGCGCAGGCGAGAGGATCAAGCAAAGGCATCCATTTCGGTGCAACGAGACAAGACCGTCCAACGGTGGGAAGGAGTCATCGTGGAGCCCAGGACGGCGTCACCACAGAGCTTTGGCAGGCGAGGACCAACTTAGTCAGGATAAGTGTACAGATGTCCCCTTCAAAATGGCCAACTGTTGGCGCCCTTCCCGCTCAATATTTGGGAAGGGGCCCAGGGCCTTGCCTATAAATGACTAGCCGCCCCAGGGTAGAGGGATCGGAATCTAGACCGAGCAATCGGGCAATCCAGGACCTAGGCAAGCAAGAACCAGTAAGAGAGAGAGAGAAGGGTGCTGAACTCTCCTAGGCAGTTCATCGCCCCAGCCAAGAGCAGACCTCGTGAGGCTGTTCTTCCTTGTATGTTCATCATCATCAGCCCAAGAGGCAATCCACCACACCACAAACTAGAGTAGGGTATTACACCACAATGGTGGCCCCGAACTAGTATAAACCTTGTGTCTCTTGTGTTGTTCTTTCAGTAGTTTAGATCCTTGCGAGACGGAGAGGTAGAGGGCGAAGTCTCCGCGCGCACCCCAGAGTTCGAACCTTCAAGGGTCTGCCGGAACCCGAAATCCGACAGCGCCTCAGCCGCGGCGGCCCGGTTTCCCGCCTCCACCGATCGCCACCCCAAGCGCATGCGAGCCACGTGGCAGGCGTGCAGGACCGAGGCGACGGGTGAGGCAACCTCTCCCCACCCCGTGATCATGGGGAATGGGCGCCTTGAAGACCACGCCTCGGCCCCGTTCAGTAAAAGGGCCACGCCTCCACGCCTCCCTCCGTTTATGGGGAAGGCGCGAACCGCCCCCTTTACTACGACATGACGCATGTGTGCGGAGCTCAGCCCCACGCACGCCGCTCACGTCACGCACGCCTCCCCACGCCACACCACGCGCGGGACGCGTGGAAAGCGCAGCGCGTGAAGAAACTTACCACGGTAAAAACAGCCCCGCCTGCCCGCGCACCGTTCTTGGGCCTAGCCCAACAACGCGTTGCGCTTATGTATGGCCCAGGCCCGGGGGCTCCTGTCGGTGTACAAAAAGGGGGGTACACTTTTTGTACCCCTATGACTATGCACGGGCAGTCCGAGCCACGGGCGCCGCCACACCGGGCACGGCAAGGGAGCGAAACCAAGGTAAGGCCGGAGCTGAAGAGGAGCAAAACGACGCCAAGACCACAAAGACAAAAGGGGACAGAGCAGACCCCCCCAGCAAGATCCTTGCCGGGGGACAGCTTTAGCTAGCCCGGCAAGATCCTTGCCATGGCAGCTCGCCCCACACCTACGGAGCGAGGTTACCCTTGAGTCCACTGCCCCCATGGGGCAAGGATTCGGGAGACATCCCCGCGGTGGCATGCAGATCTTTGTGAAGACATTCAAGACCAGATGCCCACCTAAGAAGGTGATGACCCTTGGCGGGATCCCAGCCAAGGAGGACCACAAGGCCCCCGGCAAGAGCCTTGCCGGGGATGATAGCGAGCGCCACGGCAAGACCCTTGTCGGGCCCCCAGCAAGGCCCTTACCAAGGACACCCGTGGGGCCACCACGAGGCCCACACCAGTCGCGCCCCCACCGCCGTTCGCATGCAGTTGCCGACCCAACCAGTTGGGCAGGCACCTGCATGGTGGCGTGCAGATCTTCGTGGAGACCCACCGCTGCGCCACCTCAGCTGCTTGCTTGCCTACATGGCACCACAAGCACCGCTGGCTAGGGCGCATGTCAACACAAGAGGGAGCGGCGACGGACGGGACGGGGCTCTACCCCGCCCCCGATAAAGAAAGGACACCTAAGCAAGGCACATTAAATGCGCCTTGTCATGTAATGTGAGGGATAACCTCGCACCACTGTACCCTTTCCACCTCCTGTGTGCCACTGTGGCAGCCCCTTTCCTATAAAAGGAGGCCCGAGGCGACCAGGAGGGGGATTCGGCTTTTTTGGAGCTCTACACGCCCCATAGCTAGTTCAAGAACACTGATATATAGTCCACCAAAGCAGGAGTAGGGTTTTACGCATCCTCGCGGCCCGAACGTGGATAAAGGAACCGTGTGCTATCTGTTTGATCCGCTCTTCTCACGACCCCCGCGCCCCGCAACCATAGTAGGGATTCTTGTGGTCCCATAGGTGTCGTTTCACACCGACAGTTGATGAGATCACCATCACACGCTCCATCTGCCTTCGGGATTAGTATTGAACCTAGATAAATGTTATCAGGTGTCTATGTTGAGCATGAATATGATTAGATCATGTTCATTGCAATATGGTTGTTCATTTAAGTTAGAGAATAATGGTTATTCTATTTACATGAATAATACCTTTCAAGGTCATGCACCCTATGTGAATGGTTCATTGAATCTCGGTCGTGGTAATACACATGTTCACGCCAAAAGATGTAGAGTTAAGAATGATAGTACCACTTTCTTATGGCACTGCCGCTTAGGTCATATTGGCGTAAGATGCATGAAGAAACTCCATGTCGATGGATGTTTGGAGTCACTTGATTTTGAATCGCTTGACACATGCCAGCCATGCATCATGGGCAGGATGACTAAGACCCTGTTTTCAGGTACAATGAAACGGGCAAGTGACTTGTTGGAAATCATACATGCTGATGTGTGTGATCCAATAAGAATTGAGGCGTGCGGTGGACATCGCTATTTTCTCATCTTCACTGACGATTTGAGTAGATATGGGTATATTTACTTAATGAAGCACAAGTCTGAAACATTTGAAAAGTTCAAGCAATTTCAGAGTGAAGTTAAGAACCATCATAACAAGAAGATCAAATTCCTACGATCTGATCGATGGAGAATTTCTGAGTTATGAGTTTGGCAATCACTTAACACATTGTGAAATTGTTTCACAGTTGACACCACCTGGAACACCACAGCGTAATGGCGTGTCCGGACGTCGTAATCGAACCTTATGAGATATGGTGCGATCTATGATGTCCGCTATCATTTTGAGGTTATGCGTTAGAGACAGCTGCATTCACTTTAGATAGGGCACCATCTAAGTCCGTTGAGACGACGTCGTATGAACATTGGTTTGGCAAGAAACCAAAGTTGTCGTTTCTTAATATTTGGTGCTGCGATGCTTAAGGCTTCAGCCGAAAAAGCTCGAACCCAAAGCGGACAAATACATCTTCATAGGATACCCAAAGGTAATAGTTGGGTATACCTTCTATCTCAGATCCGAGGGCAAAGTGTTTGTCGCTAAGAACGGGTCCTTTCTCGAGAAGGAGTTTCTCTCGAAAGAATTGAGTGGGAGGAAGATAGAACTTGATGAGGTTGTCGAACCTTTACTTTCAACCAGAGAGTGATGCAACACAGAAAGATGTTTTCTGTGGCGCCTACGTCTGTTGAAGAGGAAGTTAATGATAGTGATCATGAAGCTTCGGATCAAGTTGCTATCGAACCTCGTAGGTCGACAAGGATATGTACTACTCCTGAGTGGTACGGTAATCTTGTCTTAGATATCATGTTGTTAGACAACAATGAACCTACGAGCTATGGAGAAGCGATGGTGGGCCCGTATTCCGACAAATGGTTAGAAGCCATGAAATCCGAGATAGGATCCATGTATCAGAACAAAGTATGGACTTTGGTGGACTTGCCCGATGATCGGCAAGCCATTGAGAATAAATGGATCTTTAAGAAGAAGACGAACGTCGGACGGAATGTTACCGTCTATGAAGCTTGTCTTGTGCAAAGAGTTTTTTCACAAGTTCAAGGAGTTGGACTACGATGAGATTTTCTCACCCATAGCGATGCTTAAGTCCGTCGGAATCATGTTAGCATTAGCTGTATTTTCGATTATGAAATCTGACAGAAGGATGTCAAAACAAGTTTTCTTACCAGTTTTTCAGAAGAAAGTTGTATGTGATACTCTAAGTTTTTGTCGATCCTAAGGATGCTAAAAGGTATGCTGGCTCCAGCGATCCTTCTATGGACTAGAGCAAGCATCTCGGAGTCGGATATATGATTTGATGGAGTGATCAAAGCTTTTAGGTTTATACAATGTTTGCTAGAAACTTGTATTTACAAGAAAGTGAGTGGGAGCACTACAACATTTCTGATAATATATGTGGATGACATATTGTTGATCCGAAATGATGTAGAATTCTGGAAAGCATAAACGGTTGTTTGAAGAGTGATTTTCAAAGGAAGACCTGGATAAAGCTGCTTGCATATTGGGCATCAAGATCTATAGAGATAGATCAAGACGCCTGATGATACTTTCAAAGAACGCACACCTGACATGATTTTGAAGGAGTTCAAATAGATCAGTCAAAGAAGGGATTCTTACCTGAGTTGTAAGGTGTGAAGTTGAGTAAGACTCAAAGCTTGATCCACGGCAGAAGAAAGAGGAAGGACGAAGGTCGTCCCCTATGCTTTTTTCATAGGCTCTATACGGTATGCCATGCTGAGTACCGCACCTGATTTGTGCCTTGCCACATGTCTGGCAAGAGGGTACAAAGGTGATCCAGGAGTGGATAACTGGACAGTGGTCAAAATTATCCTTAGAGGAATAAGGAAATATTTCTCGGTTATGGAGGTGATAAAGAGTTCGACGTTAAGAGTTACGTCAATGCAAGCTTTAACACCTATCCGGATGCACTATGAGTAGAAAAACCAGATATGTATAATGAGAGCAACCATTTGGAATAGCTCCAAGTGGAACGTGGTAGCAGCATCTACGATATGACATAAAGTTTTGCGAAAGTACATGCGGATCTGATTGTTGCAGACCCGTTGACTATAACATCTCTCACAAGCATAACATGATCAAACCCAGAACTCAATTGAGTGTTAATCACATGGTAAGGTGAACTATATTATTGACTCTAGTAAACTCTTTGGGTGTTAGTCACATGGCGATGTGACCTTGAGTGTTAATCACATAGCGATGTGAACTGGATTATTGACTAGTGCAAGTGGGAGACTGTTGGAAATATGCCCTAGAGGCAATAATAAATTAGTTATTATTATATTTCCTTGTTCATGATAATCGTTTATTATCCATGCTAGAATTGTATTGATAGGAAACTCAGATACATGTGTGGATACATAGACAACACCATGTCCCTAGTAAGCCTCTAGTTGACTAGTTCGTTGATCAATAGATGGTTACGGTTTCCTGACCATGGACATTAGATGTCGTTGATAACGGGATCACATCATTAGGAGAATGATGTGATGGACAAGACCCAATCCTAAGCCTAGCACAAGATCGTATAGTTCGTCTGCTAAAGCTTTTCTAATGTCAAGTATCATTTCCTTTGACCATGAGATTGTGCAACTCCCGGATAACGTAGGAATGCTTTGGGTGTACCAAACGTCACAACGTAACTGGGTGGCTATAAAGGTGCACTACAGGTATCTCCGAAAGTGTCTGTTGGGTTGGCACGAATCGAGACTGGGGTTTGTCACTCCGTGTAAGCGGAGAGGTATCTCTGGGCCCACTCGGTAGGACATCATCATAATGTGCACAATGTGACCAAGGAGTTGATCACGGGATGATGTGTTACGGAACGAGTAAAAGAGACTTGCCGGTAACGAGATTGAACAAGGTATCGGGATACTGACGATTGAATCTCGGGCAAGTATCATACCAGTGGACAAAGGGAATTGTATACGAGATTGATTGAATCCTTGGCATCGTGGTTCATCCAATGAGATCATAGTGGAACATGTGGGAGCCAACATGGGTATCCAGATCCCGTTGTTGAATATTGACCAGAGAGATGTCTCGGTCATGTCTGCATGATTCCCGAACCCGTAGGGTCTACACACTTAAGGTTCGATGACGCTAGGGTTATAGGGAAAGTATGTATGCGGTTACTGAATGTTGTTCAGAGTCCCGGATGAGATCCCGGACGTCACGAGGAGTTCCGGAATGGTCCGGAGGTAAAGATTGATATATAGGAAGTGTGGATTTGGCCACCGGAAGTGTTCCGGGCATCACCGGTAATGTACCGGGACCACCGAAAGGGTTCCGGGGGTCCACCGGGAGGTGCCACCAGCCCCGGAGGCTTTCGTGGGCCAAGAGTGGGAAGGGACCAGCCCCTAGGTGGGCTGGGGCACCTCCCACCAAGGCCCAAGGCGCCCTCAAGAGGAGAGGGGGCAAACCCTAGGGGCAGATGGGCCCTAAGGCCCACCCTAGGTGCGCCCCCCTCTCTCTCCTCCTTGGCCGCCACCCAGATGGGATCTGGGGGCTGCCGCCACCCCTAGGGAGGGAACCCTAGGTGGGGGCGCAGCCCCTCCCCTCCCCCTATATATAGTGGAGGTTTTGGGACTGCCCAACACGCGAGTCTCTCTCTCCCAAGGCGCAGCCCTACCTCTCTCCCTCCTCGTCTCTCGTAGTGCTTGGCGAAGCCCTGCAGGAGTACCGCGCTCCTCCACCACCACCACGCCATCGTGCTGCTGCTGGACGGAGTCTTCCCCAACCTCTCCTTCTCCCTTGCTGGATCAAGGTGGGAGACGTCACCGGGCTGCACGTGTGTTGAACCGCGGAGGCGCCGTTGTTCGGCGCTTAGATCGGAATCAACCGATCTGAATCGCTAACGAGTATCGACTCCTTCATCCGCGTTCTTGTCAACGCTTCCGCATCGCGATCTACAAGGGTATTAGCCATGCACCACCCTAACTCCCTCGTCTTTACTAGACAATACGCGCATTAGATTGATCTTGATGCGTAGAAAATTTTAAAATTCTGCTACATTCCCCAACAGTGGCATCATGAGCTAGGTCTATGCGTAGTTTCTATGCACGAGTAGAACACAAGTTGTTGGGGGTGTCGATTTTGTCAATTTACTTGCCGTTACTAGTCTTATCTTGATTCGGCGGCATCGTGGGATGAAGCGGCCCGGACCGACCTTACACGTACTCTTACGTGAGACAGGTTCCACCGACTGACATGCACTAGTTGCATAAGGTGGCTAGCGGGTGTCTGTCTCTCCCACTTTAGTCGGATCGGATTCGATGAAAAGGGTCCTTATGAAGGGTAAATAGAAATTGGCATATCACGTTGTGGTTTTGGCGTAGGTAAGAAACGTTCTTGCTAAGAAACCTATAGCAGCCACGTAAAAATTTGCAACAACAATTAAAGGACGTCTAACTTGTTTTTGCAGCATATGCCGTGTGATGTGATATGGCCAAAAGGATGTGATGAATGATATATGTGATGTATGAGATTGATCATGTTCTTGTAATAGGAATCACGACTTGAATGTCGATGAGTATGACAACCGGTAGGAGCCATAGGAGTTGTCTTAATTTATTTATGACCTGCGTGTCAACATAAACGTCATGTAATTACTTTACTTTATTGCTAAACCGTTAGCCATAGTAGTAGAAGTAATAGATGACGAGACAACTTCATGAAGACACGATGATGGAGATCATGGTGTCATGCCGGTGATGATGATGATCATGGCGCCCCGAAGATGGAGATCAATAGGAGCAAATGATATTGGCCATATCATGTCACTATTTGATTGCATGTGATGTTTATCATGTTTTTGCTTCTTATTTTCTTAGAACGACGGCAGTAAATAAGATGATCCCTCACAATAATTTCAAGAAAGTGTTCCCCCTAACTGTGCGCCGTTGCGAAAGTTCGTTGTCTCGAAGCACCACATGATGAACGGGTGTGACAGATTCTAACGTTCACATACAATGGGTGTAAGCCAGATTTACACATGCAAAACACTTAGGTTGACTTGACGAGCCTAGCATGTACAGACATGGCCTCGAAACACAAGAGACCGAAAGGTCGAACATGAGTCGTATGGAAGATACGATCAACATGGAGATGTTCACCGATGATGACTAGTCCGTCTCACGTGATGATCGAACACGGTCTAGTTGAGTCGGATCATGTATCACTTAGATGACTAGAGGTATGTCTAATCCGAGTGGGAGTTCATTAAATAATTTGATTAGATGAACTTAATTATCATGAACTTAGTCTAAAATCTTTACAATATGTCTTGTAGATCAAATGGCCCATGCTAATGTCAACCTCAACTTCAACGTGTTGCTAGAGAAAACCAAGCTGAAAGATGATGGCAGCAACTATACGGACTGGGTCCAGAACCTGAGGATCATCCTCATAGCTGCCAAGAAAGCATATGTCCTATAAGCACCGCTAGGTGATGCACCCATCCCAGAGAACCAAGACGTTATGAAAGCTTGGCAGCAGCATGCTGATGATTACTCCCTCGTTCAGTGCGGCATGCTTTACAGCTTAGAACCGGGGCTCCAAAAGCGTTTCGAGGAACACGGAGCATATGAGATGTTCGAAGAGCTGAAAATGGTTTTCCAAGCTCATGCCCGGGTCGAGAGATATGAAGTCTCCGACAAGATCTATAGTTGTAAGATGGAGGAGAATAGTTCCGTCAGTGAGCACATACTCAAAATGTCTGGGTTGCACAACCGCTTGACTCAGCTGGGAGTTAATCTCCCGGATGACTCGGTCGTTGACAGAATCCTTCAGTCGCTCCCACCGAGCTACAAGAGCTTGGTGATGAACTTCAATATTCAGGGGATGGAAAAGACCATTCCTGAGGTATATTCGATGCTGAAATCAGCGGAGGTGGAAATCAAAAAGGAACATCAAGTGTTGATGGTCAATAAAACCACTAGTTTCAAGAAAGGCAAGGGTAAGAAGAACTTCAAGAAGGACGGCAAGGGAGTTGCCGCGCCCGGTAAACCAGTTGCTGGGAAGAAGCCAAAGAATGGACCCAAACCTGAGACTAAGTGCTTTTATTGCAAGGGAAAGGGACACTGGAAGCGAAACTGCCCCAAATACTTAGCAGACAAGAAGGCCGGCAACACCAAAGGTATATGTGATATACATGTTATTGATGTGTACCTTACTAGCACTTGTAGTAGCTCCTGGGTATTTGATACCGGTGCGGTTGCTCATATTTGTAACTCAAAACAGGAGCTGCGGAATAAGTGGAGACTGGCGAAGGACGAGGTGACGATGCGCGTCGGGAATGGTTCCAAGGTCGATGTGATCGCCGTCGGCACGCTACCTCTACATTTACCTACAGGATTAGTTTTAACTAGTTGTCAACCCGTGCATTCGCACGGGCTAGCATGTAAAGCAATACACTTTGATAATTATTTTTGTTTGGTGTTACATTATTTGCTTCATTTACCACTTCCAAAAAATGTTTTTGGTTTAAAAAATGGACAGTAGGTATGTAGCACATGCATATCTAGTACGATTAAATAATTTGGCAATTAAATTCTATTTTATAATGCTAACTCTCTAATGGTATATAATTTATAATAATATTTTTAATGTAATATATTTTAAGTGATCTAGGGGAAAGGGATTTCTATTGTTTGGTCAAGTTGTGATTAGATGGTTTGTATGATGTTTCCTTTTTTGGTCGTCCCATCTCTCATTATTCTCAAATACTATGATATACAGTTGACATAAATATGAAGGCGGTATTGGTGGGTAACATCGTTGCAAATGTGAAGTTCGTTTTATGTGCTATCTCCTTCGAAATTTTCCAATACAAAATATATAAGGATATATGTTTAATTTTAAAAGATCAAGAGGTGCGATGAAAGTAAACACTTTCTCTGGTTCTAGTAGTTCACAAAAACAATCAGCAATCCTCCTAGCATCTTAAATTATTGTATACTTATTCATGAGATAATATTTTATCTGCCACAACTTTATTTCATATGTTTTCACTTGATTCCATGCAAAAAGCGTATTATCATACCAAGATGAGAGGTCAATAATTTGTTTTCATGTTTTGGTCGCAGAGAACGAATGCATGCACACTGTCCTATGGGTTATACATGCAATTCTCTAATAATAGGAAACACATTTGGTTACATTATCTTACACGGTCGATTTACTCCATTAAGAATAAATATTTACCCTAACTTTTTCTGAATACCGTAGCCGAATGACATGAAACTAAATGTATGATTTTATTCTTCGTTATATTGCCTTCTTATTTACATAAATGTTGGATAGATGCCTTCAGTTATTGATCAATTTATTTATATAAATAAGATATTGAATTGGCAATTTCTAGATATTTTGGTGTAAGATGTATATTTAATCAGTTAACAGTGAGCTATACAAATAGTGATATATAACATACGTCTATACTCAGGCATGTAAATATAAGAACTTTGTCATGCATCCTCCATAAGGATAGCTTTTATATCATGTAAATATGAGGACTTTTGTAAGTATGAAATAGTCGCGTTTGTGCTTTGCTTGATGTTTTTCCTTCTTTATTTGTATATACCGATTTCTGGATAGAGATGTTCTCACTTCAGACCAATCAGTTGTTTCACCCACGTACATATATGTATGAATCATTTTGCAAGGAAGCTAATTAAATAGAAGCATTAGCCGTGATGACTACAGTACATTGTCGTTATGTTGGTTGTCTGCAGAAATTAATAATCAAATATAACTACGCCTTCGCACTACTGCAGTAGTCGTGTACACTCATGATACAATGGATCTGGCTGCAAAATGGAACACATGCACATGAGTAGCTCTCGTCAAGGCCGGCAACCCACTTATGTTTGTTGATCTACCACCGATAGAAATCTCTTTTGCTGAAGATAATCTCACCATGTAGTTCTAAGGACTTCTATTAAATCTCAGACATAGATGTTAACAGAAAGAGAGCAACGTGATGTTTTTTCCCAAAAATAGTACCCCCTTCAATCCAAAATAAGTGTAATAAGTGCCGCGACACTTATTTTGGATCGGAGCAAGCAGTAAAACTCACAATATACAATGATTTGCAAACTACTATGATGAGTTGTTTGAAGCACTGCATCATCTCCTGAAGATTGCAATTTCAGTTTAGTACGTACAGAAGGCAAGAGCTAGAGATAAAAACTAACGGCGCATATGTCTCCAAACTTAGTTACTAATAAAATCGTTGGACTTGCCATCAAAGTAATTCATATGATACACACTCATAAAGATTTTAGTAGATGTTCCTATTGTCTTTGATTGATCATAAACATATTTCTGCCTATCTATATGAAGCTCGTTCCTACAATCTGAGGGAACTATTAAATAAGCATGTGAGCAGACCAGGAAAACATCAAACAAAGCACAAATGTGATTTATTTCATATTATTTCAGGTGAGGAAACATCCATTAGAACGCCACCACCACTCCAACGTAATTCCTCCACTCGTATATGATATGGAGAATAAAAAAAGGGGTAGTCAGTACTTAGTTGGAAGCGTACAATATGTTAATTTTACTGGTATGAGCTCATAATTTGCATGAGGAACATGCATGTACTCCGTGTAATGTTCGGAAGACCAAATCCTTTAAAGAATAGGAGTGCAAGATGTCGTAATCTAAGAAAGGTAACTCGGTCAAGATATATACCTGAATTACATTAGAAGAATTGTGATCGTGATACTATATGTCATTATCAATGAAACCCACCAAGTTTTAGTCTGAAGCATGCACCCCTACTCAACAAAATGAAAGATAAGGCCCCTGCTAGTGAGTCTATGATTTTTCTCTTGTACATCCCATCAAACACATGGAGTACACACATCTATAGATGGGAAATTTGAGTGCTGGTGGTTGTAGAGTAGTAGAAGGACGACACCTAGACATATATGATGAAATCAAGGATGGCATAAAGAGTGCCCCTTTATTGTCTCGAAAAAGGCAATCAAGTTTGAGAAGATCAACTCAGGTAAATTTGTCCCAACCCAGATGATAGTTGCAATGTTCTTAAGAAAAAAATTAAATGTTTGATATGGGATATGTTTCTGCTTCTAGGCTAGAACACCAATTTATCTATCAGTCCTGTAAAAAACATTTTTCACAAAAAACTGTTTTAGGGACAGAATAAGCTGGAATAAATGTTCAATAAACTATCAGGCTACATATATTGGTTAAGCACAGATAAGAAATTTCAAACAGAACTTGCACTGGGCAAAATGGTCAGACTACAGGAAAACACCTCGCAGATTCTTGTACAGAGTGCATATCAACATATTTTGGCACCGAGAAGAAGATTCAAACAATGATTCCATGAACTGAGAACTTGCAACCCCAATCCTGGTGAATATCCTCTACGATTTTATTTACGACATAGAAAACAAAATAGGAGTTTAGACCTCAGCGGGAGAGTAGCGAAATCGGCCTCATAGCCGAAGAGAGGACGCACGGCCAAAAGCCGAAAATTGCAAGAGATTGCTCTATGACCTTGGCATCGGGGATTGCTCATACTTCAGCAGTAGCTGCAGTGGGTGCCCATGGTAGAGAGATCGCTTCTCCTCCTTGCCCACCATAAACAGAAACAGAGACGTAGATCCTGGGTTGATCAGATGAAATAATCATCATAAAACTGTAGAATCAACATGGAGGGTCAAAGTAATTTGCTTAAAGTTTTCAGAGAACACTATGTGCAGTATGTAAACTGTTAGAAACACTATTACGCTGATGTATAAATCTAAGTAATAGACATGATTGGTACAGTCTACATTCCTATATGAATTGGTGATTGTGTATCTTATTTCTCCTATGTTTGTCCCATCTCTCAAACCGTACAGCAAGAATTGTTTGTTCAAGAAACGATGCTAATTCAGCTCAATATAAATTACCTACAACTAATAAGAAACGATGAAGCAAAGTTGAATACATCTTCCGTATTTTTGTTAAAAACATGAATTGATGAACGTACACAATTGGTAAAGAGGAGAGATTAGTGGAGAATCACATGTATAGCGCTCTTGGCCTTTTTGACTTGACTCCTTTGAACTCAAACTCTATCCGGCAGCATAACAGGCAGGATGACGGCGTTGACGACCCTATGTGCAGGTACCAGGTAGTAAAGTAGGTCCACCTTGTATGTTTGTTTTGTAGATACATGGTTCTTTTCACTATGAATGTGGCTGGGCATTGGGGTGGTGAAGAACATAGAGAGATCAGAGGCAACAATGGGCACACATTGATTTTTTCTGCTATGCTTCTTGATGTACAGAAATGGATGTTTCCTCTTCTGGTCTCAATTAGCCCCTGAAAAGGATCTGATTATTCCAATGGCTTCTTCTTTTTCTGCTTGCAGACTTGAGAGTTGGGTGCCCTTCGCCTTCGATGTCTGACGCGACTGTGTGTTTGACAGTCGGCTGAACCATTGATGGTGCCGCAATGCAATGCATCTTGAACATATTCAGGCATGTATGTAAACTGCTATCTACAGCAGGGCCATACTATATTAAAATCATCAAGTACCTTGTACCAAGTAAAGAGTAATCATCAAAAAAATATCAAGCACCAAGTAAAGAGTATTACCAAGAATCATGCCAAGATTTCTACCCAACTTGCAGCTTTTATCTCCCCTGCTTGGGTATGTATGCAGACCCAGAATAGTACAGCTTGGAATTCAGCAAGATGCATTGCATAGTTCAACCAAGGAACAGCCGTTGGCATACCCATCTGCATGCTGCAAACCGGAAACGACCACCAATCCGGCTTCTTCCTGAAAAACAGAGCAAAGAAGAATAGAGTAGAGATATAACGGCAGATACACATGAAGGTTGGCTTATCTACTTGGAGGTTCACGACGATGTGCGGAGGAACACGGTGTGGTTAAGATTTGGTGACAGAGGATGTTGGCCGGCGCGAGCTGTAGGAGTCAGAGTCGAGGCACTGGCCGATGGGAGAGGAGAGCCCCTCCGCTCGTCGGAGCAGCCACGTTGCTATGGTTGGATGGTCAGAGGAGGGGCGGCCTGCCTCGCCTCCGTAGGCCGGTGTCAGTCGGTGCCCTCCGCGAGGAATTCCGGGTTGGAGAGGATCTTTGGGAGATATGAGACCTCAGGGGTGGAGAGAGGCGGCGAGTTCGGGACGGCGGCAAGATCTGGCCTTCCAGGGAGGCAGAGAGCACCGGCGAGCCGGCGGCCGGGACTCCGTTGTGGGCTGGCGGTGGGGGCTTACGGTGGCGGCTGCAAGGGGATTTTTTTGAGTCGCTGCAAGGAGATGGGAGAGAGAATAGGCCTGAGAGAGAAAAAGGTAGGACAGGTGGAAAATAAAATGAACCGCTTTTTTCATTTGCCCGTGGCATAGTGGGTAATTTCTGTTAAATTCGATTAATCTACACCGTAATAACTCGATCCCGTTAGATTAACGGCTCATAATTACTGATTAACGCAGTAATTTCTAGGGAGTCACAAATTAGTATAGGTATAGAACCTCAATAATTGTTATTTAGTGCCAGCTTTGAGCATGAACATTGTATCAGGATCCCGTTTAATGCGAGATGGCTACTCATTTAAATCCGAGAATAATGGTTGTTCTATTTATATGAGAGATATGTTTTATGGTCATGCCCCGCTGGTGAATGGTTTATTCTTAATGAATCTCGAATGTGATGTTACACATATTCATAGTGTGAATACCAAAAGATGTAAGATTGATAATGATAGTCCCACATACTTGTGGCACTGCCGCCTTGGTCACATAGGTGTCAAACGCATGAAGAAGCTCCATGCAGATGGACTTTTAGAGTCTCTTGATTACGAATCATTTGACACGTGTGAACCATGCCTCATTGAAAAAATGACCAAGACTCCGTTCTCCGAAACAATGGAGCGAGCAACCAACTTATTGGAAATTATACATACTGATGTGTGCGGTCCAATGAGCGTTGAGGCTCGCGGTGGCTATCGTTATATTCTCACTCTCACTAATGACTTAAGTAGATATGGGTATGTCTATTTGATGAAACACAAGTCTGAGACCTTCGAAAAGTTCAAGGAATTTCAGAATGAGGTAGAGAATCAACGTGACCGAAAGATAAAATTCTTACGATCAGATCGTGGGGGAGAATATTTAAGTCACGAATTTGGTACGCACTTAAGGAAATGTGGAATCGTTTCACAACTCACGCCGCCTGGAACACCTCAGTGTAACAGTGTGTCCGAACATCGTAATGGCACTCTATTGGATATGGTGCAATCTATGATGTCACTCACTGATTTACCGCTATCATTTTGGGGATACGCTCTAGAGACAGCTACATTCACTTTAAATAGGGCACCGTCTAAATCCGTTGAGATGACACCGTATGAATTATGGTTTGGTACGAAACCTAAGCTGTCGTTTCTAAAAGTTTGGGGATGCGATGCTTATGTCAAGAAACTTCAACCTGAAAAGCTCGAAACCAAGTCAAAAAAATGCGTCTTCATAGGATACCCTAAGGAAACTATTGGGTATACCTTCTACCTCAGATCCGAAGGCAAGATCTTTGTTGCCAAGAGCGGATCCTTTCTGGAGAAAGAGTTTCTCTCGAAAGAAGTAAGTGGGAGGAAAGTAGAGCTTGATGAAGTACTGCCTCTTGAAACGGAAAGTAGCGCAGCTCAGGAAGATGTTCCTGTGGTGCCTGCACCGACTAGAGAGGAAGTTAATGATGATGATCAAGGTACTTCGGATCAAGCTCCTACTGAACTTCGTAGGTCCACAAGGACACATTCCGCACCAGAGTGGTACGGCAACCCTGTCCTAGAAATCATGTTGTTAGACAACGGTGAACCTTCGAACTATGAAGAAGCGATGGCGGGCCCAGATTCCAACAAATGGCTTGAAGCCATGCAATCCGAGTTAGGATCCATGTATGAAAACAAAGTATGGACTTTGACAGACTTGCCCGATAATCGGCGAGCAATAGAGAATAAATGGATCTTTAAGAAGAAGACGGACGCGGATGGTAATGTTACCATCTATAAGGGTCGACTTGTTGCTAAGGGTTATTGACAAGTTCAAGGGGTTGACTACGATGAGACCTTCTCACCCGTAGCGAAGTTGAAGTCCGTCCGAATTATGTTAGCAATTGCCGCATACTATGATTATGAGATATGGCAAATGGACGTCAAAACGGCATTCCTTAACGGCTTTCTTAAGGAAGAATTGTATATGATGCAGCCGAAAGGTTTTGTCGATCCTAAGAATGCTAACAAGGTATGCAAGCTCCAGCGCTCCATCTATGGGCTGGTGCAAGCATCTCGGAGTTGGAACATTCGCTTTAATGAAATGATCAAAGCGTTTGGGTTTATCCAGACTTATGGAGAAGCTTGCATTGACAAGAAAGTGAGTGGGAGCTCTGTAGCATTTCTCATATTATATGTGGATGACATACTTTTGATGGGAAATGATATAGAACTTTTGGACAGTATTAGGGCCTATTTGAATAAGTGTTTTTCAATGAAGGACCTTGGAGAAGCTGCTTACATATTAGGCATCAAGATGTGTAGAGATAGATCGAGACGCCTCATAGGTCTTTCACAAAGCACATACCTTGATAAGATATTGAAGAAGTTCAATATGGATCATTCCAAGAAGGGGTTCTTGCCTGTGTTGCAAGGTGTGAAATTGAGCTCAGCTCAATGTCCGACCACGGTAGAAGATAGAGGAAAGATGAGCGTCATCCCCTATGCCTCAGCCATAGGGTCTATCATGTATGCCATGATGTGTACCAGACCTGATGTAAACCTTGCCGTAAGTTTGCTAGGAAGGTACCAAAGTAATCCCGGCACAGTACACTGGACATCGGTCAAGAATATCCTGAAGTACCTGAAAAGGACTAAGGACATGTTTCTCGTATATGGAGGTGATGAAGAGCTCGTCGTAAAGGGTTACATCGATGCTAGCTACGACACAGATCTGGATGACTCCAAGTCACAAACCGGATACGTGTTTATTTTGAATGGTGGGGCAGTAAGCTGGCGCAGTTGCAAGCAAAGCGTCGTGGCGGTGTCTACATGTGAAGCGGAGTACATGGCAGCCTCGGAGGCAGCACATGAAGCAATCTGGATGAAGGAGTTCATCACCGACCAAGGAGTCATACCCAATGCGTCGGGGCCGAGGACTCTCTTCTATGACAACACTGGAGCCATTGCCCTTGCCAAGGAGCCCAGGTTTCACAAGAAGACCAGGCACATCAAGTGTCGCTTCAACTCCATTCGTGAAAATGTTCAAGATGGAGACATAGATATTTGTAAAGTACATACGGATCTGAATGTCGCAGATCCATTGACTAAACCTCTTCCGCGAGCAAAACATGATCAACACTAGAACTCTATGGGTGTTCGATTCATCACAATGTAACTAGATTATTGACTCTAGTGCAAGTGGGAGACTGTTGGAAATATGCCCTAGAGGCAATAATAAAATGGTTATTATTATATTTCCTTGTTCATGATAATTGTCTATTATTCATGCTATAATTGTGTTATCCAGAAATCGTATACATGTGTGAATACATAGACCACAACATGTCCCTAGTGAGCCTCTAGTTGACTAGCTCGTTGATCAATAGATAGTCATGGTTTCCTGACTATGGACATTAGATGTCATTGATAACGGGATCACATCATTAGGAGAATGATGTGATGGACAAGACCCAATCCTAAGCATAGCACAAGATCGTGTAGTTCATTTGCTAGAGCTTTTCCAATGTCAAGTATCATTTACTTAGACCATGAGATTGTGCAACTCCCAGATACCGTAGGAGTGCTTTGGGTGCACCAAACGTCACAACGTAACTGGGTGGCTATAAAGGTGCACTACGGGTATCTCTGAAAGTGTCTATTGGGTTGGCACGAATCGAGACTGGGATTTGTCACTTCGTATGACGGAGAGGTATCTCTAGGACCACTCGGTAATGCATCATCATAATGAGCTCAATGTGACCAAGTGGTTGATCATGGGATCATGCGTTACAGTACGTGTAAAGTGACATGCCGGTAACGAGATAGAAGGAGGTATTGGGATACCAACGATCGAATCTCGGGCAAGTAACATACCGATTGACAAAGGGAATTATATACGGGATTACTTGAATCCTCGACATCGTGGCTCATCCGATGAGATCATCGAGGAGCATGTGGGAGCCAACATGGGTATCCAAATCCCGCTGTTTGTTATTGACCGGAGAGTCGTCTCGATCATGTCTGCGTGTCTCCCGAACCCGTAGGGTCTAAACACTTAAGGTTCGGTGACGCTAGGGTTGTAGAGATATTAGTATGCGGTAACCTGAAAGTTGTTCAGAGTCCCGGATGAGATCCCGGACGTCACAAGGAGTTCCGAAATGGTCCAGAGGTAAAGATTTATATATAGGAAGTCCAGTTTCGGCCATCGGGAAAGTTTTGGGAGTAATCCATATTGTACCGGGACCATCGGAAGGGTCCCGGGGGTCCACCGGGTGGGGCCACCTATCCTGGAGGGCCCCATGGGCTAAAGTGGGAGGGGAACCAGCCCCTGGTGGGCTGTTGCGCCCCCTTGCGCCTCCCCCTACGCCTAGGGTTGGAAACCCTAGGGGTGGGCACTTGGGGGGAAGCCACCCCCCTTGGCCGCCGCCCCCACCCCCTTGAGATGGATCTATAGGGGGGCGGCGCCCCCCCTGGAACCCTATATAAAGTGGGGGGAGGGAGGGCTGCGCACCCTAGCCCCTGGCGCCTCCCTCTCCCTCCCGTGACACCTCTCCCACTCGCTGAGCTTGGCGAAGCCCTGCCGAGATCACCGCTGCTTCCACCACTACACCGTCATGCTGCTGGATCTCCATCAACCTCTCCTTCCCCCTTGCTGGATCAAGAAGGAGGAGACGTCTTCCCAACCCTACGTGTGTTGAACGCGGAGGTGCTGTCCGTTCGGCACTAGGATCTTCGGTGATTTGGGTTACGACGAGTACGACTCCCTCAACCCCG
The DNA here is from genome assembly GCF_003073215.2 of Triticum urartu. Classification (NCBI taxonomy): domain Eukaryota; kingdom Viridiplantae; phylum Streptophyta; class Magnoliopsida; order Poales; family Poaceae; genus Triticum; species Triticum urartu. The sequence continues at coordinate 462,908,411 of NC_053028.1, forward strand.
TTCTCTTGAACGCTTCCGCTCACGATCTACAAGGGTATGTAGATGCACTCCTCTCTCTCGTTGATAGATGACTCCATAGATTGATCTTGGGGAAGCGTAGAAAATTTTATTTTCTGCAACGTTCCCCAACAGTGGCCGGCCCCCCAAGCCAAGTGGGGCGCCCCTCACCCCTAGGGTTTCCAACCCTAGGCGCAGGCGGAGGCCCAAGGGGGCGCACCAGCCCACCAGGGGCTGGTTCCCCTCCCACTTTAGCCCATGGGGCCCTCTGGGATAGGTGGCCCCACATGGTGGACCCCCGGGACCCTTCCGGTGGTCCCGGTACAATACCGACTACCCCCGAAACTTTCCCGATGGCCGAAACTGGATTTCCTATATATCTTTACCTCCGGACCATTCCGAAACTCCTGGTGACGTCCTGGATCTCATCCGGGACTCCGAACAGCTTTCGGGTTACCGCATACTAATATCTCTACAACCCTAGCGTCATCGAACCTTAAGTGTGTGGACCCTACGGGCTCGGGAGACACGCAGACATGACCGAGATGACTCTCCCGTCAATAACCAACAGCGGGATCTGGATACCCATGTTGGCTCCCACATGCTCCTCGATGATCTCATCGGATGAACCACGATGTCGAGGATTCAAGTAATCCCGTATACAATTCCCTTTGTCAATCGGTACGTTACTTTCCCGAGATTCGATCGTCGGTATCATGATACCTCGTTCAATATCGTTACTGGAAAGTCACTTTACTCGTAACGTAATGCATGATCCCGTGATCAACCACTTGGTCACATTGAGGTCATTATGATGATGCATTACCGAGTGGGCCCAGAGATACCTCTCCGTCATAGGGAGTGACAAATCCCAGTCTCGATTCGTGCCAACCCAACAGACGCTTTCGGAGATACCCGTAGTGCACCTTTATAGCCACCCAGTTACGTTGTGACATTTGGTACACCCAAAGCACTCCTATGGTATCCGGGAGTTGCACAATCTCATGGTATAAGGAAATGATACTTGACATCGGAAAAGCTCTAGCAGACGAACTACACGATCTTGTGCTAAGCTTAGGATTGGGTCTTGTCCATCACATCATTCTCCTAATGATGTGATCCTGTTATCAATGACATCTAATGTCCATAGTTAGGAAACCATGACTATCTGTTGAACAACGAGCTAGTCAACTAGAGGCTCACTAGGGACATGTTGTGGTCTATGTATTCACACATGTATTACGATTTCTAGATAACACAATTATAGCATGAACAATAGACAATTATCATGAACAAGGAAATATAATAATAACCATTTTGTTATTGCCTCTAGGGCATATTTCCAACAGTCTCCCACTTGCACTAGAGTCAATAATCTAGTTACATTGTGATGAATCGAACACCCATAGAGTTCGGGTGTTGATCATGTTTTACTCGCGGAAGAGGTTTAGTCAACGGATCTGCGACATTCAGATCTGTGTGCACTTTACAAATATCTATATCTCCATCTTGAACATTTTCACGAATGGAGTTGAAGCGACGCTTGATGTGCCTTTTTGATTTCCACCTCCGCTGATTTCAGCATTGAATATACCTCAGGAATGGTCTTTTCCATCCCCTGCATATTGAAGTTCATCACAAATCTCTTGTAGCTCGGTGGGAGCGACTGAAGGATTCTGTCAACGACCGCGTCATCCAGGAGATTAACTCCCAGCTGAGTCAAGCGGTTGTGCAACCCAGACATTTTGACTATGTGTTTGCTAGCGAAACTATTCTCCTCCATCTTACAACTATAGAACTTGTCGGAGACTTCATATCTCTCGACCCAGGCATGAGCTTGGAAAACCATTTTCAGCTCTTCGAACATCTCATATGCTCCGTGTTGCTCAAAACGCTTTTGGAGCCCCGGTTCTAAGCTGTAAAGCATGCTGCACTGAACGAGGGAGTAATCATCAGCACGCTGCTGCCAAGCGTTCATAACGTCTTGGTTCTCTGGGATGGGTGCATAACCTAGCGGTGCTTCAAGGACATATTGTTTCTTGGCAGCTATGAGGATGATCCTCAAGTTCCGGACCCAGTCCGTATAGTTGCTACCATCGTCTTTCAGCTTGGTTTTCTCTAGGAACGCGTTGAAGTTGAGGTTGACATTAGCGTGGGCCATTTGATCTACAAGACATATTGTAAAGATTTTAGACTAAGTTCATGATAATTAAGTTCATCTAATCAAATTATTTAATGAACTCCCACTCAGATTAGACATCCCTCTAGTCATCTAAGTGATACATGATCCGACTCAACTAGACCGTGTCCGATCATCACGTGAGAAGGACTAGTCATCATCGGTGAACATCTCCATGTTGATCGTATCTTCCATATGACTCATGTTCGACCTTTCGGTCTCTTGTGTTCCGAGGCCATGTCTGTACATACTAGGCTCGTCAAGTCAACCTAAGTGTTTTTGCATGTGTAAATCTGGCTTACACCCGTTGTATGTGAACGTTAGAATCTATCACACCCGATCATCACGTGGTGCTTCGAGATAACGAACTTTCGCAACGGTGCATAGTTAGGGGGAACACTTTCTTGAAATTATTATGAGGGATCATCTTATTTACTATTGTCGTACTAAGCAAATAAGAAGCAAAACATGATAAACATCACATGCAATCAAATAGTGACATGATATGGCCAATATCATTTGCTCCTTTTGATCTCCATCTTCGGGGCGCCATGATCATCGTCGTCACCGGCATGACACCATGATCTCCATCATCATGATCTCCATCATCGTGTCTTCATGAAGTTGCCTCATCATCTATTACTTCTACTACTATGGCTAACGGTTTAGCAATAAAGTAAAGTAATTACATGACGTTTATGTTGACACGCAGGTCATAAATAAATTAAGACAACTCCTATGGCTCCTGCCGGTTGTCATACTCATCGACATGCAAGTCGTGATTCCTATTACAAGAACATGATCAGTCTCATACAACACATATATCATTCATCACATCCTTTTGGCCATATCACATCACACGGCATATGCTGCAAAAACAAGTTAGACGACCTCTAATTGTTGTTGCAAATTTTTACGTGGCTGCTATAGGTTTCTTAGCAAGAACGTTTCTGACCTACGCCAAAAACCACAACGTGATATGCCAATTTCTATTTACCCTTCATAAGGACCCTTTTCATCGAATCCGATCCGACTTAAGTGGGATAGACAGACACGCGCTAGCCACCTTATGCAACTAGTGCATGTCAGTCGGTGGAACCTGTCTCACGTAAGCGTACGTGTAAGGTTGGTCCGGGCCGCTTCATCCCACGATGCCGCCGAATCAAGATAAGACTAGTAACGGCAAGTAAATTGGTAAAATCGATGCCCACAACGTCTTGTGTTCTACTCGTGCATAGAAACTACACATAGACCTAGCTCATGATGCCACTGTTGGAGAACGTTGCAGAAAATTAAAAAAATCTACGCTTCACCAAGATCAATCTTTGGAGTCATCTATCAACGAGAGAGAGGAGTGCATCTACATACCCTTGTAGATCGCGAGCGGAAGTGTTCAAGAGAACGGGGTTGAGGGAGTCGTACTCGTCGAGATCCAAATCACCGAAGATCCTAGTACCGAACGGACAACACCTCCGCGTTCAACACACGTACGGTTGGGAAGACGTCTCCTCCTTCTTGATCCAGCAAGGGGGAAGGAGAGGTTGATGGAGATCCAGCAGCACAACAGCGTGGTGGTGGAAGCAGCGGTGATCTCGGCAGGGCTTCGCTAAGCTCAGCGAGAGGGAGAGGTGTCACGGGGGGGAGAGGGAGGCGCTAGGGGCTAGGGTGCACAGCCCTCCCTCTCCCCTCTTTATATAGGGGTCCAGGGGGCTCCGGCCCCCTAGAGATCCATCTCAAGGGGAGGGCGGCGGCCAAGGGGGTGGCTTGCCCCCCAAGCTAAGTGGGGCGCCCCCACCCCTAGAGTTTCCAACCCTAGGCGCAGGGGGAGGCCCAAGGGGGGCGCACCAGCCCACCAGGGGCTGGTTCCCCTCCCACTTCAGCCCATGGGGCCCTCCGGGATAGGTGGCCCCACCCGGTGGACCCCCGAGACCCTTCCGGTGGTCCCGGTACAATACCAATTACCCCCGAAACTTTCCCGATGGCCAAAACTGGACTTCCTATATATAAATCTTTACCTCCGGACCATTCCGGAACTCCTCGTGATGTCCGGGATCTCATCCGGGACTCCGAAAAACTTCTGGGTTACCGCATACTAATATCTCTACTACCCTAGCGTCACCGAACCTTAAGTGTGTAGACCCTACGGGTTCGGGAGACACGCAGACATGACCAAGACGACTCTCCGGTCAATAACCAACAGCGGGATCTGGATACCCATATTGGCTCCCACATGCTCCTCGATGATCTCATCAGATGAACCATGATGTCAAGGATTCAAGCAATCCCGTATACAATTCCCTTTGTCTAGCGGTACGATACTTGCCCGAGATTCGATCGTCAGTATCCCAATACCTCGTTCAATCTCGTTCAACCACTTGGTCACATTGAGCTCATTATGATGATGCATTATTGAGTGGGCCTAGAGATACCTCTCCATCATACGGAGTGAAAAATCCCAGTCTCGATTCGTGCCAACCCAACAGACACTTTCGGAGATACCCGTAGTGCACCTTTATAGCCACCCAATTATGTTGTGACGTTTGGCACACCCAAAGCACTCCTACTTTATACGGGAGTTGCACAAGCTCATGGTCTAAGGAAATGATACTTGACATTGGAAAAGCTCTAGCAAATGAACTACACAATCTTGTGCTATGCTTAGGATTGGGTCTTGTCCATCACATCATTCTCCTAATGATGTGATCCCATTATCAATGACATCTAATGTCCATAGTCAGGAAACCACGACTATCTGTTGATCAACGAGCTAGTCAAATAGAGGCTCACTAGGGACATGTTATGGTCTATGTATTCACACATGTATTACGATTTTCGGATAACACAATTATAGCATGAACAATAAGGAATTATCATGAACAAGGAAATATAATAATAACCATTTTATTATTGCTTCTAGGGCATATTTCCAACAGTCTCCCACTTGCACAAGAGTCAATAATCTAGTTACATTGTGATGAATCGAACACCCATAGAGTTCTGGTGTTGATCATGTTTTGCTCGCGAAAGAGGTTTAGTCAACGGATCTGCGACATTTAGATCTGTGTGCACTTTACAAATATCAATGTCTCCATCTTGAACATTTTCACGAATGGAGTTGAAGCGGTGCTTGATGTGCCTGGTCTTCTTGTTAAACCTGGGCTCCTTGGCAAGGGCAATAGCTCCAGTGTTGTCACACAAGAGAGTGATCGGCCCCGACGCATTGGGTATGACTCCTAGGTCGGTGATGAACTCCTTCATCCAGATTGTTTCATGCGCTGCCTTCGAGGCTGCCATGTACTCCGCTTCACATGTAGATCCCACCACGACGCTTTGCTTGAAACTGCACCAGCTTACTGCCCCACCATTCAAAATAAACATGTATCCGGTTTGTGACTTGGAGTCGTCCAGATCTGTGTCGAAGCTAGCGTCGACGTAACCCTTTACGACGAGCTCTTCGTCACCTCCATATACGAGAAACATGTCCTTAGTCCTTTTTAGGTACTTCAGGATATTCTTGACCGCTGTCCAGTGTTCCATGCCGGGATTACTTTGGTACCTTCCTACCAAACTTACAGCAAGGTTTACATCAGGTCTGGTACACAGCATGGCATACATGATAGACCCTATGGCTGAGGCATAGGGGACGACACTCATCTTTTCTCTATCTTCTGTCGTGGTCGGACATTGAGCTGAGCTCAATTTCACACCTTGCAACACAGGCAAGAACCCCTTCTTGGAATGATCCATATTGAACTTCTTCAATATCTTATCAAGGTATGTGCTTTGTAGAAGACCTATGAGGCGTCTCGATCTATCTCTATAGATCTTGATGCCTAATTTGTAAGCAGCTTCTCCAAGGTCCTTCAATCAAAAACACTTATTCAAGTAGGCCTTGATACTGTCCAAAAGTTCTATATCATTTCCCATCAAAAGTATGTCATCCACATATAATATGAGAAATGCTACAGAGCTCCCACTCAGTTTCTTGTAAATGCAGGCTTCTCCATAAGTCTGCATAAACCCAAACGCTTTGATCATTTCATCAAAGTGAATGTTCCAACTCCGAGATGCTTGCACCAGCCCATAGATGGAGCGCTGGAGCTTGCATACCTTGTTAGCATTCCTAGGATCGACAAAACCTTCCAGCTGCATCATATACAATTCTTCCTTAAGAAAGCCGTTAAGGAATGCCGTTTTGACGTCCATTTTCCATATCTCATAATCATAGTATGCGACAATTGCTAACATAATTCGGACGGACTTCAGCTTCACTACGGGTGAGAAGGTCTCATCGTAGTCAACCCCTTGAACTTGTCGATAACCCTTAGCAACAAGTCAAGCCTTATAGATGGTAACATTACCATCCGTGCCGGTCTTCTTCTTAAAGATCCATTTATTCTCTATCGCTCGCCGATCATCGGGCAAGTCTGTCAAAGTCCATACTTTGTTTTCATACATGGATCCTATGTCGGATTGCATGGCTTCAAGCCATTTGTTGGAATCTGGGCCCGCCATTGCTTCTTCATAGTTCAAAGATTCACCGTTGTCTAACAACATGATTTCTAGGACAGGGTTGCCGTACCACTCTGGTGCGGAACGTGTCCTTGTGGACCTACGAAGTTCAGTAGGAGCTTGATCCGAAGTACCTTGATCATCATCATTAACTTCCTCTCTAGTGGGTGCAGGCACCACAGGAAAATCTTCCTGAGCTGCGCTACTTTCTATTTCAAGAGGCAGTACTTCATCAAGCTCTACTTTCCTCCCACTTACTTCTTTCAAGAGAAACTCTTTCTCCAGAAAGGATCTGTTCTTGGCAACAAAGATCTTGCTTTCGGATCTGAGGTAGAAGGTATACCCAATGGTTTCCTTAGGGTATCCTATGAAGACGCATTTTTCCAACTTGGGTTCGAGCTTTTCAGGTTGAAGTTTCTTGACATAAGCATCGCATCCCCAAACTTTTAGAAATGATAGCTTAGGTTTCTTCCCAAACCATAATTCATACGGTGTCGTCTCAACGGATTTAGACGGTTCCCTATTTAAAGTGAATGTAGCTGTCACTTGAGCGTATCCCCAAAATGATAGAGATAAATCAGTGATTGACATCATAGATCGCACCATATCCAATAGAGTGCGATTACGACGTTCGGACACACCGTTACGCTGAGGTGTTCCAGGCAGCGTGAGTTGTCAAACGATTCCACATTTCCTTAAGTGCGTACCAAATTCATGACTTAAATATTCTCCCCCACGATCTGATCATAAGAATTTTATCTTTCGGTCACGTTGATTCTCTACCTCATTCTGAAATTCCTTGAACTTTTCAAAGGTCTCAGACTTGTGTTTCATCAAATAGACATACCCATATCTACTTAAGTCATTAGTGAGAGTGAGAACATAACGATAGCCACCGCGAGCCTCAACGCTCATTGGACCGCACACATCAGTATGTATAATTTCCAAGAAGTTGGTTGCTCGCTCCATTGTTCCGGAGAACGGAGTCTTGGTCATTTTTTCCATGAGGCATGGTTCGCACGTGTCAAATGATTCGTAATCAAGAGACTCTAAAAGTCCATCTGCATGGAGCTTCTTCATGCGTTTGACACCTATGTGACCAAGGCGGCAGTGCCACAAGTATGTGGGACTATCATTATCAATCTTACATCTTTTGGTATTCACACTATGAATATGTGTAACATCACGTTCGAGATTCATTAAGAATAAACAATTCACCAGCGGGGCATGACCATAAAACATATCTCTCATATAAATAGAACAACCATTATTCTCGGATTTAAATGAGTAGCCATCTCGCATTAAACGGGATCCTGATACAATGTTCATGCTCAAAGCTGACACTAAATAACAATTATTGAGGTTTAAAACTAATCCCGTAGGTAAATGTAGAGGAAGCGTGTCAGTCGGTGGAACCTGTCTCACGTAAGCGTACGTGTAAGGTCGGTCCGGGCCGCTTCATCCCACGATGCCGCCGAATAAAGATAAGACTAGTAACGGCAAATAAATTGGCAAAATCGACGCCCACAACATCTTGTGTTCTACTCGTGCATAGAAACTACGCATAGACCTAGCTTTGATACCACTGTTGAAGAACGTTGTAGAAAATAAAAAAATTGTACGCTTAACCAAGATCAATCTATGGAGTCATCTATCAACGAGAGAGATGAGTGCATCTACATACCCTTGTAGATCGCGAGCGGAAGCGTTCAAGAGAACGGGGTTGAGGGAGTCGTAATCGTCGTGATCCAAATCACCGAAGATCCTAGTGCCGAACGGACAGCACCTCTGTGTTCAACACACGTACGGTTGGGAAGACGTCTCCTCCTTCTTGATTCAGCAAGGGGGGAGGAGAGGTTGACGGAGATCCAGCAGCACGACGGCGTGGTGGTGGAAGCAGCGGTGATCTCGGCAGGGCTTCGCCAAGCTCAGCGAGAGGGAGAGGTGTCACGGGAGGGAGAGGGAGGCGCCAGGGGCTAGGGTGCGCAGCCCTCCATCCCGCCCTCTTTATATAGGGGTCCAGGGGGGCGTCGGCCCCCTAGAGATCCACCTCAAGGGGGGGCGGCGGCGGCCAAGGGGGGTGGCTTGCCCCCAAGCCAAGTGGGGCGCCCCCACCCCTAGGGTTTCCAACCCTAGGCGCAGGGGGAGGCCCAAGGGGGGCACACCAGCCCACCAGGGGCTGGTTCCCCTCCCACTTTAGCCCATGGGGCCCTCCAGGATAGGTGGCCCCACCCGGTGGACCCCCGGGACCCTTTCGGTGGTCCCGGTACAATACCGATTACTCCTGAAACTTTCCCGATGGCCGAAACTGGACTTCCTATATATAAATCTTTACCTCCGGACCATTCCGGAACTCCTTGTGACGTCCGGGATCTCATCTGGGACTCCGAACAACTTTTGGGTTACCGCATACTAATATCTCTACAACCCTAGCGTCACCGAACCTTAAGTGTGTAGACCCTACGGGTTCGGGAGACACGCAGACATGACCGAGATGACTCTCCGATCAATAACCAACAGCAGGATCTGGATACCCATGTTGGCTCCCACATGCTCCTCAATGATCTCATCGGATGAACCACGATGTCGAGGATTCAAGTAATCCCGTATACAATTCCCTTTGTCAATCGGTATGTTACTTGCCCGAGATTCGATCATCAGTATCCAAATACCTCGTTCAATCTCGTTACCGGCATGTCACTTTACTCGTACTGTAACGCATGATCCCGTGATCAACCACTTGGTCACATTGAGCTCATTATGATGATGCATTACCGAGTGGGCCTAGAGATACCTCTCCGTCATAAGGAGTGACAAATCCCAATCTCGATTCGTGCCAACCCAACAGACACTTTCGGAGATACCCGTAGTGCACCTTTATAGCCACCCAGTTATGTTGTGGCGTGTGGCACACCCAAAGCACTCCTATGGTATCCGGGAGTTGCACAATCTCATGGTCTAAGGAAATGATACTTGACATTGGAAAAGCTCTAGCAGACGAACTACACGTTCTTGTGCTATGCTTAGGATTGGATCTTGTCCATCACATCATTCTCCTAATGATGTGATCCTGTTATCAATGACATCTAATGTCCATAGTCAGGAAACCATGACTATCTGTTGATCAACGAGCTAGTCAACTAGAGGCTCACTAGGGACATGTTGTGGTCTATGTATCAGCACATGTATTACGATTTCCGAATAACACAATTATAGCATGAACAATAGACAATTATCATGAACAAGGAAATATAATAATAACCATTTTATTATTGCCTCTAGGGCATATTTCCAACAGTGTGTTGGAGAATGTAGCAGAATTTCAAAATTTTCTACGCATCACCAAGATCAATCTATGGAGTTATCTAGTAACGAGGGAGAGGGTAGTGCATCTACATACCCTTGTAGATCGCGATGCGGAAGCGTTACAAGAACGCGGATGAAGGAGTCGTACTCGTAGCGATTCAGATCGCGGTTGATTCCGATCTAAGCACCGAACAACGGCGCCTCCGCGTTCAACACACGTGCAGCCCGGTGACGTCTCCCACGCCTTGATCCAGCAAGGGGAGAAGGAGAGGTTGGGGAAGACTCCGTCCAGCAGAAGCACGATGGCGTGGTGGTGGTGGAGGAGCGCGGGACTCAAGCAGGGCTTCGCCAAGCACTACGAGAGACGAGGAGGGAGAGAGGTACGGCTGCGCCTAGGAGAGAATAACTCATCTGTTGGGCAGCCCCTAGACCTCAAATATATATAGGGGGGAGGGGGTTGCGCCCCCTCTAGGGTTCCCACCCCAAGGGGTGCGGCAGCCCCAGATCCCATCTAGGGTGGCGGCCAAAGGGGGAGAGGGGGAGGCGCACCTGGGGTGGGCCTTAGGGCCCATCTGCCCTAGGGTTTGCCCCCCTCTTCTCTTGAGGCACCTTGGGCCTTGGTGGGGGGCGCCCCAGCCCACCTAGGGACTGGTCCCTTCCCACTATTGGCCCACGCAAGCCTCTCGGGCTGGTGGCCCCTCCCGGTGGACCCCTGGACCCTTCCGGTGGTCCCGGTACATTACCGGTGATGCCCAGAACACTTCCGATGGCCAAATCCTCACTTCCTATATATCAATCTTTACCTCCGGACCATTCCGGAACAACTCGTGGCGTCCGAGATCTCATCTGGGATTCCGAACAACATTCGGTAACCGCGTACATACTTTCCCTATAACCCTAGCATCATCGAACCTTAAGTGTGTAGACCCTACGGGCTTGGGAGTCATGCAGACATGGCCGAGACAACTCTCTGGTCAATAACCAACAGCGGGATCTGGATACCCATGTTGGCTCCCACATGCTCCACGATGATCTCATCGGATGAACCATGATGTCAAGGATTCAATCAATCCCGTATACAATTCCCTTTGTCTACCGGTATATTACTTGCCCAAGATTTGATCGTCGGTATCCCGATACCTTGTTCAATCTCGTTACCGGCAAGTCTATTTACTCGTTCCGTAACACATCATCCCGTGATCAACTGCTTGATCACATTGTGCACATTATGATGATGTCCTACCGAGTGGGCCCAGAGATACCTCTCCGTCACGCGGAGTGACAAATCCCAGTCTTGATTCGTGCCAACCCAACAGACACTTTCGGAGATACCTGTAGTGCACCTTTATAGCCACCCAGTTATGTTGTGACATTTGGTACACCCAAAGCATTCCTACGGTATCCGGGAGTTGCACAATCTCATGGTCTAAGGAAATGATACTTGACATTAGAAAAGCTTTAGCATACGAACTACACGATCTTGTGCTAGGCTTAGGATTGGGTCTTGTCCATCACATCATTCTCCTAATGATGTGATCCCATTATCAACGACATCCAATGTCCATGGTCAGAAAACCGTAACCATCTATTGATCAACGAGCTAGTCAACTAGAGGCTTACTAGGGACATGGTGTTGTCTATGTATCCACACATGTATCTGAGTTTCCTATCAATACAATTCTAGCATGGATAATAAACGATTATCATGAACAAGGAAATATAATAATAATAACTAATTTATTATTGCCTCTAGGGCATATTTCCAACAGTCTCCCACTTGCACTAGAGTCAATAATCCAGTTCACATCGTTATGTGATTAACACTCAAGGTCACATTGCCATGTGACTAACACCCAAAGAGTTTACTAGAGTAAATAATCTAGTTCACATTACCATGTGATTAACACTCAATGAGTTCTGGGTTTGATCATGTTATGCTTGTGAGAGATGTTATAGTCAAGGGGTCTGCAACAATCTGATCCGCCTGTACTTCGCAAAACTTTATGTCATATCGTAGATGTTGCTACCACGTTCCACTTGGAGCTATTCCAAATGGTTGCTCCATTATACATATCCGGTTTTTCTACTCATAGTCATCCAGATAGGTGTTAAAGCTTTCATCGACGTAACTCTTAACGTCGAACTCTTTATCACCTCCATAACCGAGAAATATTTCCTTATTCCTCTAAGGATAATTTTGACCACTGTCCAGTTATCCACTCCTGGATCACCTTTGTACCCTCTTGCCAGACATGTGGCAAGGCACAAATCAGGTGCAGTACTCAGCATGGCATACCGTATAGAGCCTATGAAAAAAGCATAGGGGACGACCTTCGTCCTTCCTCTTTCTTCTGCCGTGATCAAGCTTTGAGTATTACTCAACTTCACACCTTACAACTCAGGTAAGAATCCCTTCTTTGACTGATCTATTTTGAACTCCTTCAAAATCAAGTCAAGGTGTGCGTTCTTTGAAAGTATCATCAGGCGTCTTGATCTATCTCTATAGATCTTGATGCCTAATATGCAAGCAGCTTTATCCAGGTCTTCCATTGAAAATCACTCTTCAAACAACCGTTTATGCTTTCCAGAAATTCTACATCATTTCGGATCAACAATATGTCATCCACATATACTTATCATAAATGTTGTAGTGCTCCCACTCACTTTCTTATAAATACAAGTTTCTAGCAAACATTGTATAAACCTAAAAGCTTTAATCACTCCATCAAAGCATATATTCCGACTCCGAGATGCTTGCTCTAGTCCATAGAAGGATCGCTGGAGCCAGCATACCTTTTAGCATCCTTAGGATCGACAAAAACTTAGATTGTATCACATACAACTCTTTCTTACGAAAACTGGTAAGAAAACTTGTTTTGACATCCATCTGTCAGATTTCATAATCGAAAAATACAGCTAATGCTAACATGATTCCGACGGACTTAAGCATCGCTACGGGTGAGAAAATCTCATCGTAGTCAACTCCTTGAACTTGTGAAAAACTCTTTGCCACAAGTCGAGCTTCATAGACGGTGACATTACCGTCCGCGTTCGTCTTCTTCTTAAAGATCCATTTATTTTCAATGGCTTGCTGATCATCGAACAAGTCCACCAAAGTCCATACTTTGTTCTGATACATGGATCCTATCTCAGATTTCATGGCTTCTAACCATTTGTCGGAACACGGGCCCACCATCGCTTCTCCATAGCTCGTAGGTTCATTGTTGTCTAACAACATGATATCTAAAATAGGATTACCATACCACTCAGGAGTAGTACATGTCCTTGTCGACCTACGAGGTTCGATAGCAACTTGATCTGAAGCTTCATGATCACTATCATTAACTTCCTCTTCAACAGACGTAGGCGCCACAGAAAACATCTTTCTGTGTTGCATCACTCTCTGGTTAAACTAAAGGTTCGACAACCTCATCAAGTTCTATCTTCCTCCCACTCAATTCTTTCGAGAGAAACTCCTTCTCGAGAAAGGACCCGTTCTTAGCGACAAACACTTTGCCCTCGGATCTGAGATAGAAGGTATACCCAACTATTACCTTTGGGTATCCTATGAAGATGTATTTGTCCGCTTTGGGTTCGAGCTTTTTCGGCTGAAGCCTTAAGCATCGCAGCACCAAATATTAAGAAACGACAACTTTGGTTTCTTGCCAAACCAATGTTCATACGACGTCATCTCAACGGACTTAGATGGTGCCCTATCTAAAGTGATTGCAGCTTTCTCTAATGCATAACCTCAAAATGATAGCGGACATCATAGATCGCACCATATCTCATAAGGTTCGATTACGACGTCCGGACATGCCATTACGCTGTGGTGTTCCAGGTGGTGTCAACTGTGAAACAATTTCACAATGTGTTAAGTGATTGCCAAACTCATAAATCAGAAATTCTCCATCGATCAGATCGTAGGAATTTGATCTTCTTGTTATGATGGTTCTTAACTTCACTCTGAAATTGCTTGAACTTTTCAAATGTTTCAGACTTGTGCTTCATTAAGTAAATATACCCATATATACTCAAATCGTCAGTGAAGATGAGAAAATAGCGATGTCCACCGCACGCCTCAATTCTTATTGGATCACACACATCAGTATGTACAATTTCCAACAAGTCACTTGCCCGTTTCATTGTACCTGAAAACGGGGTCTTAGTCATCCTGCCCATGAGGCATGGCTCACATGTGTCAAGCGATTCAAAATCAAGTGACTCCAAACATCCATCGACATGGAGTTTCTTCATGCATCTTACGCCAATATGACCTAAGCGGCAGCGCCACAAGAAAGTGGTACTATCATTATTAACTCTACATCTTTTGGCGTGAACATGTGTATGACCACGACCGAGATTCAATGAACCATTCACATAGGGTGCATGACCATGAAAGGTATTATTCATGTAAACAGAATAACCATTATTCTCTAACTTAAATGAATAACCGTATTGCAATGAACATGATCTAATCATATTCATGCTCAACGTAGACACCTGATAACATTTATCTAGGTTCAATACTAATCCCGAAGGCAGATGGAGCGTGTGATGGTGATCTCATCAACTGTCGGTGTGAAACGACACCTATGGGACCACAAGAATCCCTACTACGGTTGCGGGGCGCGGGGGTCGTGAGAAGAGCGGATCAAACAGATAGCACACGGTTCCTTTATCCACGTTCGGGCCGCGAGGATGCGTAAAACCCTACTCCTGCTTTGGTGGACTATATATCAGTGTTCTTGAACTAGCTATGGGGCGTGTAGAGCTCCAAAAAAGCCGAATCCCCCTCCTGGTCGCCTCGGGCCTCCTTTTATAGGAAAGGGGCTGCCACAGTGGCACACAGGAGGTGGAAAGGGTACAGTGGTGCGAGGTTATCCCTCACATTACATGACAAGGCGCATTTAATGTGCCTTGCTTAGGTGTCCTTTCTTTATCGGGGGCGGGGTAGAGCCCCGTCCCGTCCGTCGCCGCTCCCTCTTGTGTTGACATGCGCCCTAGCCAGCGGTGCTTGTGGTGCCATGTAGGCAAGCAAGCAGCTGAGGTGGCGCAGCGGTGGGTCTCCACGAAGATCTGCACGCCACCATGCAGGTGCCTGCCCAACTGGTTGGGTCGGCAACTGCATGCGAACGGCGGTGGGGGCGCGACTGGTGTGGGCCTCGTGGTGGCCCCACGGGTGTCCTTGGTAAGGGCCTTGCTGGGGGCCCGACAAGGGTCTTGCCGTGGCGCTCGCTATCATCCCCGGCAAGGCTCTTGCCGGGGGCCTTGTGGTCCTCCTTGGCTGGGATCCCGCCAAGGGTCATCACCTTCTTAGGTGGGCATCTGGTCTTGAATGTCTTCACAAAGATCTGCATGCCACCGCGGGGATGTCTCCCGAATCCTTGCCCCATGGGGGCAGTGGACTCAAGGGTAACCTCGCTCCGTAGGTGTGGGGCGAGCTGCCATGGCAAGGATCTTGCCGGGCTAGCTAAAGCTGTCCCCCGGCAAGGATCTTGCTGGGGGGGTCTGCTCTGTCCCCTTTTGTCTTTGTGGTCTTGGCGTCGTTTTGCTCCTCTTCAGCTCCGGCCTTACCTTGGTTTCGCTCCCTTGCCGTGCCCGGTGTGGCGGCGCCCGTGGCTCGGACTGCCCGTGCATAGTCATAGGGGTACAAAAAGTGTACCCCCCTTTTTGTACACCGACAGGAGCCCCCGGGCCTGGGCCATACATAAGCGCAACGCGTTGTTGGGCTAGGCCCAAGAACGGTGCGCGGGCAGGCGGGGCTGTTTTTACCGCGGTAAGTTTCTTCACGCGCTGCGCTTTCCACGCGTCCCGCGCGTGGTGTGGCGTGGGGAGGCGTGCGTGACGTGAGCGGCGTGCGTGGGGCTGAGCTCCGCACACATGCGTCATGTCGTAGTAAAGGGGGCGGTTCGCGCCTTCCCCATAAACGGAGGGAGGCGTGGAGGCGTGGCCCTTTTACTGAACGGGGCCGAGGCGTGGTCTTCAAGGTGTCCACTCCCCCCGGATCACGGGGTGGGGAGAGGTTGCCTCACTCGTCGCCTCGGTCCTGCACGCCCGCCACGTGGCTTGCATGCGCCAGGGTAGCGATCGGCGGAGGCGGGAAACCGGGCCGCCGCGGGCTGAGGCTGTCGGATTTCGGGTTCCGGCAGACCCTTGAGGTTCGAACTCTGGGGTGCACGCGGAGACTTCGCCCTCTACCTCTCCGTCTCGCAAGGATCTAAACTACTGAAAGAACAGCACAAGAGACACAAGGTTTATACTAGTTCGGGCCACCATTGTGGTGTAATACCCTACTCTAGTTTGTGGTGTGGTGGATTGCCTCTTGGGCTGATGATGATGAACAATACAAGGAAGAACAGCCTCACGAGGGTCTGCTCTTGGCTGGGGCGATGAACTGCTAGGAGGAGTTCAGCCACCCTTCTCTCTCTCTCTTACTGGTTTCTTGCTTGCCTAGGTCCTGGATTGCCCGATTGCTCGGTCTAGATTCCGATCCCTCTACCCTGGGGGCGGCTAGTCCTATTTATAGGCAAAGGCCCTGGGCCCCTTCCCAAATATTGAGCGGGAAGGGCGCCAACAGTTGGCCATTTTGAAGGGGAACATCTAGTACACTTATCCTGACTAAAGTTGGTCCTCGCCTGCCAAAGGCTCTATGGTGACGCCGTCCTGGGCTCCACGATGACCTCCTTCCCACCGTTGGACTGGTCTTGGTATCGTTGCACCGAAATGGATGCCTTTGCTTGATCCTCTCGCCTGCGCTTGCCCCCTTTGCACCAAAGAGGAAAGGAGGACACTGCGCGGGCTGGCGCCCGC